>NC_073693.1:143893842-144193842 GCF_029784155.1 Uranotaenia lowii
AGACGTCAAAGAAGTTATTCAGAATAGAAGTGAGGTACATATGTCTATCTTAAGTGTGTGCTGTGCCAATATCGAATAGCATCCTTATCTCATTCAATGTGGAACTACTAGGAGTTTTTACCGCACACCCTTTAGATGGCATACCTCTTTAATACCCTTAATAACTTTTTTGTCGCAACTCGTCGGATCCATCAGGCGTTCAAAGGAAATGTGTTAAATTATAAATGTGTGTTTAAACGTTAGTGCCAAAAAAGTGCATGTTTCAGTTTCGCTAGAATAAATTATGTCAAACTTTTATACACTTGATGAGCGACCCCTAAGAGTTAACCAAATGAGCTGAAATTTGGCATGGGGCCTTCTGGCAGGCCAAGGCACGATTTCAGCTCCATAGGTTTTGAATCGGATACATAACCCTATTTTTGGAGTACCCTACTGCCCATATGGCAAAATTATCAAAATTGTAGACGTTGCTGCACAGAAATACGAACGAGTACCTACAGATGCACAAAAGTCAGCGGCCATTGAATAGTGTTTAAGTTATCTATGTCAACTGTCTTGAGATCCGAATTATGGCATACCGTCAACTGGGGCAACATGCAACACTTGTCAACTTCAATGGCTTCTAAATCTTAATGCTTACAGATAATCATACCTCTTGGACATCAAAAGTTTTAAGGTTGATGGGACACCAAACTGACGTAGTCATAAAAATTATTGTTTTTACCTGTTTATTTTTAAATTTATAAAAACATGCGATTTTTACCCTACTTAGAAAAAGGGGTAAGTCGCAACAAACTCTGTAATTTATGAAAAATTAAATGAAAACGTTAGAAAATTTTAAGTGATTGATACATTTGTGATGTCATAACGCATAAAACACCAATTGATTTTTGTTTTGTTTGAATTAAATTTAACATTTTTCTGTCAAAAATATTTATAAGAAAAAGTGTTAATCTGCTGCATACATTTAGGTGTAAACAATACTACAAAATATTTAATTATCTTAAATCATGTAAATAAATCTTCGGATGGATGAAATTTTAATGTTAACAAACGCATAATGCAAAACAATCATATCCCAGCACATGGAAACGCGATTTATAAGGTTTAGTTCTGATTTGCATTTTGTTGCATTTTTCCCCAGTCAGCTAACTGAATTATTAAAATATTTATTTAACAAAAATTGGGGATTGTCCGAATAATATTTATACACCTACAGTGTTGGTATTGGATAATAAAAGCAATATAAAGTTTGAAGGTGACATCATTTAGCTAATCCATCATACGAGGTAAAGTTTTTTAAGGCATCGAAAAATGTAAAAATTTGTACATCTTTGTTCGATTTTTTAGAATTTTTATGAGAATCAAAAAATTTCAAAAACTCTTTCACGATGTTAAAAACTATGTCATTATCAATTTTTAATCATTAATCAAGCAAATTTTTAAATTCTGGTTTCTAAATTTTTTTCCCACAATGAACAATAAACAAATGGCATTTAGTAACATGGATTTTTGAAGGAACCTTGCCTATTTCAGTTGATTTCAATATTTTTTATTTTTCCTTGATATGTCCTTTTTCTTATTTTTTAATTTGCAATGTAAATTTTTCAATTCTGATTCAGTAACAAATAGAAATAAATTAAGAGCCTTGAGAAACTCGGAAAGTTCATCTACATAAATTTGGATATATTTTGCACAAATCGACATCAGAAATGTATTGCGACTCTTTGTACAAAACTTGATTCATTCAATTGAGAATTAAAGCAAAAGACATAGTTTGTCTTGACTCTTGAGGTAATCCTGATCAAATGTGCCAACATAAAAGAAAGATGAAAGTTCACACACCGAGGCGAATATTTTGAGGCTCTAAAATCAATAGCTTAGTTGTAACAATTCTTCTAGGTACGATCAGCGATAAAATTTTTTTTTCTTCGAGCTTAATAATTACTTTGATTGCGACTCTTTTCACTACATTTGTATCACTTCGATACCTTTGGCAGAGTTATAGTCTGAACATTTTCCTTCAAGATCATTAAATGAAAATATGGAATAAGATTATTAAAACATTAGGAATGTGCCTTTGGAAAACCCATTCAGAAGCTTGAACAAACTTAAAAAAAATTTATTTTTCGTAGTTTATTTTTGCTAATGCTAATTTTTGAAACACCATGAAAAACAAAGTTTTGTCGAGAGTAGCTAAGTGACGATCAATAACATGGGTGGTCAACATTTTGAGCAGGCGCTCCAAGTTTTAGAAATAAGATTCGTCTGCGGGCTAACAAAATTTTCAAGCATTTTTTTTTCCTTTTTATAAAAAAAAAAACATTTTTATTTAAAATGATGAAAAAACACAAATTTTTAATTTGATAAAATATTCTAGGATTGAAAGAGTTGGTTTTTGGGATTTAAATCGCTTTCTTTATATATGCAGAATTTCAAAAAAAATTAAATTTATCAACTTTTTAGAAGTATTTTTTGGAAGTTCGCTTAGACTTCTACAGATTTCGAAATATTAAAAAATTTTCAACCTCATTCAAATACAAACTTCCAGTACTCAATGAAAAATGTTCTTGAAAAATTTATAAAACTGTTTTGAAACGAACTAACATTTTAAATTAATATTACTTTCATAAGATTCAAAATAAAGGCTTTAAAATTGTGAGGTTCATTTTTTTTATTAAAATTATATTGTTTTACACTTATTAACTATACTTATTTGAAAAAGTCATGCATTTAAAGGGTCCCGCGTATTTTTCAAGTCCTATGAAGCTTCTTTTAACTGCCTTGAAAATAATGAATCATTATTTGATTCAAATTTCAAAGAGCAAAAATTTGAAAAGGATTTGAAGAATCTTTCGCGGTCCAAATGTGGCCCGCGGGCTACTCATGTTCTACAAAATTGATATGATAATATAAGGATTTACTCAATTTCAATTTTTTTTTTAAATTCGTTTAAAAACCATGGGTGTGTTCTGAAGCAAATGAAACTTCTTAGATCCAAGGCTTGAACAATTCTTAATTGGTCAAAAATCATCTTAGTCTGATGACAGAGAGTGTTGTTGCTACCGATATTTATAACCCGTTTGAAGCCGAAGGTGTAGACGTGGAAAAAAAATAAATTTGTTTTAATAAAACTGAACAATTTTCTCTATTTACACTTTTTTACACAATTATCTCTGAAAGTAAAAACGAAGGTTGCTGCATCATTGTTTGCATCGTCTTTCAATTTACGACAATACCATGTGGGAAAACTTAAAAAAAAACTAAAAGTTGGTAGTTCTAGATTAGAGAAGTACCGAATATTCGGTCGGCCGAATATCCGGCGCTGACTACCACTAAACAACCGATTATACCAGATTTTTTTTGGAATGAATTCAATGAGGAATTCAAGATAAGCCAAATCAGCCCGTATTTCTTCCCGAGTTGAAACACATTATTTGCTAAATTAAATTTCGAAAAACTCAAATTCCTTTTTGAAAAGTATTAGTTCTTGTGTCCAAAAACGATTTTTTAGAATTAACTGAATAATGATCATTCATTTTTCAAAGCCATAGATACGATTTTCAAACAAAATCGTCCAGAATTGGCCAGCCGTGAGAAAACATGCAGTAGAAAGCGTATATGCTTAAGTTTAAGGATAATCTTTCTTTTAAACTACTACTTTGAAGAAATCGTGGTAAATAAACAATTTCAAATTGCTTGACACCTGTTAAAACTTGTTATGTTCAAGATTTCACTGGAATTCATTCTCTTTTGGATAGACGGCCTAAAAGTGATAAGTCATGTCCTTTAAATGAGTGATGACATTTTAAAAATCATCTCTTCAAATTCTGAACATACGAGAAACCAGTTCGAGAAGAAGATCTTAATCACACATCTGGTTGAGTAAAATCGACTCTATAACTTTAGGGGCATAAGATGGAAGAGATAGAAGGAATTTGTTAAAACCGCTTTTCTATTTTTCTAAAAAAATCTTAAAAGAATATTCAACTGAATATTCAACCAAATATTCGTTTGGCCGAATAGTTGAAAAGGTCAATAATCGTTATTCGCCCGTTCGCCGAATATTACTATTCGGTACATCTCCATTCTAAATTGTTATATCGCCAACTCAAAAAATCTTAAAATAAATTTCAAATTGGGTTGAAGTAAGTTTTTTCCATGTGCAAAACTGTTATACTGAATGCTTCAAATCATTGGTTTTCTGTTATCTATATATATAAAAATGAATGTTTGTCTGTCTGTCTGTTCCCTATAGACTCGGAAACTACTGAACCGATCATCGTCAAAATTGGCATCTGAGGGTTTTTGAGGCCGGGGATGGTTTCTGTAATAGTCAAAACTCCATCCGACTTAAGGGAGGGAGGGAGGGCTTCCATACAAAATTTGTAGTTTTTAGGAACAAATTAAAGTCATGACATCCATATTCTCGAGATTTTTTCTTCCTTCGGGCGGTTTGTTTTTCGTTTCCAAGGTCTCGCGACGCCTCGACCTCGACCAACGTCGCAAAAGGATAGTAACCGTGTCATAGCATACTGATCAGTGGGAATATTTTGGCGCGTATTTCTCAACCAAGAATATTTTAAATGCAAGGGGTGGCGATATGAAGCCTTGATGTGATTTTTTTTCTACATGATTCCTAGCTCATTTGTACAGCACATGGTTATGAATGACGCCTAGATGAGACGCAGATTGATATTTCTTTTATTTGAGGGGTTTGTTTTTCGTCTCTATGGTCAAGCAAACGTCGTCGCAAGTGGATAGAAACTAAAGCATACTGTTCATTGATCGCTGGAAAAAATTAACAATCAGGCGCCTGTTTCTCAACCAAGAACCTATGTTTCTTATGCACGTGGGAGCGATCTGTAACCTAGATGTGTTGCGGATTGGTATTTTATCAATCGAATCAAAACCAATTGAAATCTTTTCAAAAATACATACTTCCATGTTTAATTCGTGTTAATGTAGGTAGCATTCGACTTTTCATTCAAGGAACATTAGAACATGTTCAAACGTTCAACTTTTTATGTTAAAAAAAATTAAAAATTATGTTTTCTTCTAGAAATTGTTACTTCGGCCCATAAACACAACTGAAATGAATTTAGAAATGAGACTGGGTGCTTTTTATTTAAAAAAAATTCTGAATTCTGGCTCAATGTTCAAGCTCTAAAGTGAACACTCCTTAATCCAACAAAATAACATTGAACTCGATGCCCGAAGGATCGCGATAAACGGTATGAATGACTTGAATTTCGTTAATAATCAGTTAGCTTTCTAACTAGAAACATGATTCACCAAAGCATTAAAACAAATTGCACCTAATCATAAATTCATATGACCAGCCAAAAAATTATCTGTTTGAACTGTAACAACAATCGCAATACCTTCCTTGGTTGAGTTTTCAATAAGAAAGGTAAAAGCTCTGCGACAAAATGCTCGGATCGATTGGAATCGATTTTGACAGTTCTTTTGCTCGATTGGAATTTTGTGTTTCAGATGTCACTTCTCTTATATACAGGTTCACTACCCTTAAAGTGTTAAAAACAATATTCCCTCCTGTCAACTTACACGGTAGGGCAAGGGCAAACGTCGAACTTTTAAGAAATTCATCTTCAAAATGATTCAATATGTTGGAAAGACCAGAAGGGGTATTCCGAATGTTGAAACTGAAGCGGATATCGAAAATTCTTAAATGTCTTTGTAAATGAAGGTCATTCCCTTTAAACGGCATTCGTTAAAAGTGGAGTAAAAACATAAATTTATACTGCAGGAATACTGAAGATATATCGTTGAAACTTGATAGAACAAAAAACAGGAATACGTATTATATTCATTTTAAAGCCATTACTCTGACGCATCTGTAAATAAGCTTTGCATTGACACTTGCCCCAATATACGGGACAAATGTAAACTTAAAAGTTTGTTTTTGCCAACATTTTTGAATATTTGACTTTCTACAACTGATATTTTTTTGAATATTTATATTTTTTGCCGTAGTAAATTTATTAAAAATAAAGAAATTTGCACTGTATTTAATACATAACTTACTTAATATATTTTTCATTACCATAATAAGTGCTGTTTGGGAAAACTCCAAGCTATAATGTCTCATGTCCACGAGTTTGGAATATGGCAAAACATTTTTTTAACATAATTTTGGCGCAAAAAGGATAGATATTCAAACTGCTTCGTAGGCGAGGATGGTGAAAAAAGCTGTTTGAAAATGGTTATTAAAAATCCTTTTCATCGTTTTTTTTTCAAATTTCCTTAGCTTATTCTTTCAAACCCAAAAAATACCCCGTCTAAAGCTTAACAGGAGCTGGAAGTGCTCATAATACAGACTATTAGGAATATCCTCAAAAAACTGTCACGATTCACGCTATTCATCGATTTAAAAAATTCTCTCTCCATAAAGTACAACTTGCATTAATTTCCAATATGCAAATCTTTTTCTTTCCATTAGTATTATGTAAACTCGAGCCTGTTAAATTTGCCTACCTTCTTCAAGCAGTGTGTGACAAAATTGGAAAAGATGGGAGAGCTCCCATGTAAATTTGAGATAAAGAGCTTTTGAAAGAAGGGACCATATTTAAAAAGGGTTTTTTGGGTGCAGAGTACAAATTTCAGATCTTGAAAAACGAGTTTAGAGATCAAGTTTCAGTAATTAATATATACCATCTTTGAATTGCAATTCAGAACTGCAGCTGCAGCTGTCATTTCAAAGTTGTTGGTTCTGAAGTATGATGAGGTTTGATTTAAAAAAAATGCTCTCTTAAATCTAAATTTGAATAGATTTTTACAAATTAAATTTATTTTCGGAAGGTGTAGCAAAGCACAACGGGTCAGCTAGTGTAGAATAAATTTTAAAACTTCAATATTCCAATTGAAATCGTGTGTCAGCATTATAAATTTTAATGTCATTTGTAATGAAAATATATTTACATTTTCATATAATGGTTTCATATAAGGTTTCCAGTTCTACCGGTTTTATCCAGGTTTGCCATTTAAAATAAAACTTGGGAAAAATCCATTCCAGTTCGCTTATTCAAATTTCATTGGAAAAGCCCGGAATCATTCTCATTCCTAAAACCAACTTCACATTTTGTTAAAACAAATATTTATTTATGAGTTCAAAAAATTTTTTTATCCAGTTGATTTTGGATGAGTAGTTCCTAGGTTTTTTACCAAATTGGCTGGTAAATGGTGGATAATGTGCAACACGAGACCCCATAGTGGTCATATCACCTCTTATTCACAACTCCTATCTCTACCTCCCCGTGGTGCCGGCTGGGATGCGAGTAACCTAAGCGGAGATCGGGTACCCAACCCCGGTGGATGCTTTGGTCGCATGCAGACTGAGAAGGTGGCCGCACGCGTCTGTTCCCCAGGTCAGGGGCGGCGTGCAACAACAACCGAGCGTCTGTTCTCCAGGTCAGGGGCGGCTCAAACAGCGTCTGTCTCGCAGCGAGCGGCTGAATTTATGAAATGCGGCTCCCACCAGCTAAGTCCAAGATGGCAGCCCCATCGCGGGATAGGGACTTTAGGCTAACAACCCACTGTTCTCGACTTGAAATTGTTCTTTTTTTTAAAAAAAAAAAAACGAACACAAACACATACAGGATCTCAATGAAACTTGATGTTTCCTCGAAGAGATTCCCTTTTTTTTCTTAATTCTAAGCGTACATCTTTCGAGTATATGATGGCTAGCATCTAACAAATGCTAAAACCACCAACCCACAGAAAGTGTACTATGTGTGCCGAGACCGGGACTCGACCTCATACCCACTGGCTTAGAAGACTGGAAGGCTATCCTCTACGCCACGGGCTGCTGCAAAACATGAGACATGAAAACACGGACACGATTTGGAACTTGGAACGTTTTAAGCCTTGCCCAACAAGGCAAACTGGAACAACTTGCTAGAGAGGCGTGCCGCCTCAAGCTTGAAGTTCTGAGACTGAGCGAAGTCCGTTGGCCTCATACTGGAGAACACAAGAAACAACCCGGGCAATCCCTGCTTTACTCTGGCATACGAGGAGAACATGCTACTCGGGAACGAGGAGTTGGTTTCCTGTTAAGCCCGCAGGCCTACGCGGCCCTCATTAGATGGGAATCGATAAACGAAAGAATAATCGTATCCAGATTTAGAACACGGGTTAGAAACCTTACAATGGTCCAGTGTTATGCGCCAACTGACGTTGCCGATTTGCAGGAGAAAGAGCAGTTTTACAGTCAACTGAACAGCATGGTAGAGGAATTCCGAAGGGTGACATTCAAATCCATTTGGGCGACTTCAACGCAAAGTTTCTCTCCGACTATCAAGACCTTGAGCGCATAATGGGGCGCCATGGCCTAGGACAGATGAGCGAAAACGGAGAGCTGTTTGTAGAATATTTTGGCAACAACTACATGGTGATCGGTGGATCGCTCTTCCCTCATCGACCAGCACATAAGGTCACTTGGGTATCCCGAGATGGCCGAACAGAAAATCAAATTGACCACATTAGCATCAGCTGAAAATGGAGAAGGAGCCTTCTTGATGTCCGCAACAAACGAAGCGCAGACATTGCATCTGACCATCACCTCGTCCTTGGCGAGATACGACTGAGAGTTGCGCGTGTCCAACGGCGCAAGGAGAAAGTCGGGTGTCGATACGACGTCCGCCGGTTGGAGAATCCAGAGGTGAAAAGGGCATACGTTGAACAGCTAGAATCCCGAGCCTCGGAATTGCCGACAGACGGAACAGTCGAAGAACAGTGGTGTGGAATCAAGAATGCCTTTATCACGACGAGCCATGGTACTCTCGGTAAAGTTCATGGAAGAAGAAGTGAATGGATGTCGGATGAAACTTGGAGGATGGTCGATGATCGAGAAAGGCGAAAGTTGGAATTTAGCGGGCATGAACCAAGTCAGCCAAAGCAGCCGCCCGCTTACGATATGCGGAGCTGGAAAGGCAGTTAAACGAGCTTGTAGACGAGACAAGAGAGCCTGGAAAAACTCCCTAGCCGAAGAGGGAGAAAGAGCCGCCGCCAATGGAGAAATCCGATTACTTTATGACATTTCTCGCCGCCTCAGTGGAATGCAAAAATGCCGCTGAAAGACCGAGCAGGTCAGTTATTGAACGATCGAACAGATCAGCTCAAACGATGGACTGAGCACTTCGAACAACTCTTCCGAATCATGAATAGTGATGGCCAACAGAACCCGCAGCTCGAAGCGCCAACAGTAAGTCGCATAAATGGCGTCAACTCGGAAGCGCCTTCGCTGGCTGAAATATAAGCGGCAATCAAGGACATGAAATCCAACAAAGCACCTGGGATCGATTGCATCCCTGCTGAAAAGCTGAAAGCCGACCCTGCCCTGTCAGCACAAATGTTGCACCGTCTTTACGCTGACATCTGGGATACTGCAACATTCCCGGCTGACTGGATGCAGGGTATCCTCGTAAAGGTCCCGAAGAAAGGAGACCTGACAGAGTGCGGTAGCTGGCGAGGCATAACGTTGATCTGTACAACCCTCAAAGTACTCTGCAAAGTGATCCTGAACAGGATCCAGGAGAAAATCGACGCTACACTCCGACGGCAACAAGCTGGATTCCGATCCGGACGATCATGTGTGGACCACATCACAGCACTACGAATCATACTGGAAAAAATCAACGAATTTCAGGACTCTCTTCTGCTGGTGTTCGTTGATTTTGAAAAAGAATTCGACCGACTTAACCATGAAAACATCTGGGCGGCTCTAAGGCGAAGAGGAGTACCAGAGAAACTAGTCCATCTCATCGAAGCACAATACGAGGCATTTTCGTACAAGGTCTTGCACGACGACGGTGTCTTGTCCGAACCAATCCCGGTAACTGCTGGAGTGAGACAAGGATGTATCTTATCACCGCTACTTTTTCTAATAGTAATGGATGAGATTCTAACTGGATTTATTGACTGTGCACTGAACCGAGGATTGCCGTGGAATCCTTCAACAATGGAGCAACTGAACGACCTTGACCTGGCTGACGATATTGTTTTGCTCGCCCAAACACAACCGGACATGCAGAGCAAACTCGACGACCTCACCGAAAGTTCCAAGGCAGCAGGTCTCAAAGTCAATGTCGGAAAGACCAAGTCGAGGGAAATCAACACAGGAAATCCCTCCAGTTTCATGGTAGCTGGGCAACAAGTTGAGAAAGTGGAGTGCTTCCAGTATCTTGGTAGCCAGATAACGCCAGATGGTGGTACCAGGAAAGACATCGAAACCCGGATCAGAAAGGCCCGTTTTGCATTTGCGAGTCTCCGATACATCTGGCGGTCACGCCAGATCTTTCTACGAACGAAAATCCGAATCTTCAACTCAAACGTCAAATCCGTATTGCTGTACGGGTGCGAAACTTGGTGCACATATGCGGTGACGACGCGAAAACTGCAAGTATTTGTAAATCGCTGCCTGCGGAATATCATCCGCGCTTGGTGGCCTGGCAACTGGATCTCGAATGAGGAACTACATCGCCGGTGTCATCAAAGGGCGCTAGAAATCGAGATTCGGGAACGTAAGTGGAGATGGGTTGGGCACACGCTGCGGAAAGATGAAAACGAGATTTGCAGAAAGGCGCTAGATTGGAATCCAGAAGGACATCGAAGAAGAGGCAGGCCCAAAAGCTCGTGGCGGCGAAGTCTAGCCGCTGAAATTCGCACAGTTGACGAGAACCTTGGCTGGCAGCAAGTGAAGACGCTGGCTCCGGATCGCCAGCAGTGGAGATCTTTTATCTCAGCTCTATGCGTCGGTCAATCGGCGCCTGACCCTTAGGTAGGTAGGTAGGTCCGGATGCCAGAATTTCATTGGGAAAGCTAGGATTTTGCCCAGGTTTATTCTTACATTCTCAAGCTCAAATCTTTCTTTCCAAAAATACTCATTGTGTTTTAAAAATATTTTATTTATGCGTTTAAATCGAAATTTCTTGAGCAAGTTTCATAAAAATAATCATGAAAGGTTTTTTGAAAGCCTAAAATACGATTTAGAATCTGCTAATAAATATGGATGAAAAATATTTTTTTCAACCTTTTTTTTTCTTGATTTTTGATGAGTGATTCCTTGATTTTGACCAAATTTTCCTATATATGGTCCGGATTTTCAGTCGACAATTTCGAAATCAAATACTCGGATTTAGCCAGGATTTTCATGAAATAACCTGGATTTGTATGGTCCAGATACGTGCTTAAAAAATTCTTGTAACTTATTTTAATGAAAAATGTGTTGGGAATCCAAAACTTTATTTGAAAAAAGGATCTGTTAAAAATGTTTAGTATTACGGATTGAAAACAGAGTAGATAAACTGAATATGAATACTGCTACCGAGTTCTAAATCAAATGTCAGTTTTGAAATGTTCAAAAGTTAATAACGAATTGAACATTTACCAATTTCAATAGCGTATCTGATATGAAAATCAGAAAAAAATTATTATTTGAAATTTTGAGTACGATTCTTGGAACTCAATTCTGAATCTTGATATTCGAAGCAATATATGTATCAATCAAAATCTTATTAATGATCATCAATTTAAATAAAAATTTAAATATAATGGACATTGTATTTTTTGTTCATCTGGGAATGTAATTTGAATATTGAATGTTAAGTGCATTAAAAAATAGCTGTGCTGTAGGTACGTTATTCTCATATTCTAGTAGTTTAGTTACCATTGAAATTAATTTTTATGGTTTGAACTCAATTAAGACTCAATTAATAACTTTAATAATTTGTTTGGGAAGGTTCAAATGTCATCACGGAAAACAGTTCGTATTTCACAAGGAAATCAACTAGCCCCACTATAGTTCCTCATTGTCCGACTTCTAAGCTTCAGACAGAACCATCTATCTTTCTTGTATGATTTTTTTTTTAAATTCTATAAAACAATCCAATCAAGTTTTTCATCATCCTTGCACACAGAACATATGTTTATGAATATGGAAACTTACGAAATTTAAATTTATGCACAGGTTCACAGATTTTAAAAGCCATAAAGAGAACCAGGAAAACTTAAAACTGTTGGAACGTCGATTAAATCTTATGACCAGTTTATCGGTTTACTATAAGTATGTGCCTGAAATTTTACGGATTTTTTATTAAAAAATATCAGAAAAAGATATGAAAGATTTAAAAAGCGTCTAATCAACATGCATCGGTTTATCAGTGAGTTGAAATAGAAAATGATCAAACAATAAATCAATATTTTTATCTAAGAGCATACTTATGAAAGAGGAGCAGACCTTTAAAACACAGTTTTTCAAAACCGTTATAATAGCCCATTTTCTCTTATCTAAATTCAATTCCAAAATAATTGGTGACACGATTATTCTACGGTTTATAGGGAACAACCTCTCAATTACCGCAAAAATATTGGATCCAAGTTTAAAATTCAAATTGAAAAGCAACTTCTTGATAACAACCTCAGATCACTTCGATTGCTCGTTTTTATTGCTATTTCTACATTAAGATCGAGTTCATGGCAGTTTCTGGAAACGGGAGTAATCTACACACACAGTATGGATTTATGTGTACTGCTTCAGCTTGCTGTAGCTGTGGGCGTATCCGTGATAAGCTCCACCGCCGAATCCACTTCCAAATCCACTCTCCAGTTTGCTGTGGCCGATGTTCTTGACCTTGGCATCAAATCCGTGCTCGTCGGCTTTGTAAGAAACAATTCGCTTGGTTCCATCGGCCTCATCCAGAGTGTATTCTCCCTTGACAACATCTCCGTTTCGCTCCTCCCACTGGCTCTTATGATCTCCAGTCTTGTAGTCCTTTACTCCGTACTCGAATTTGTACTTCGGGTAGGAGTTGTACTCAAGTCCGCTGCTCTGTGGTGGTTAAAGGAAAAACAATCAATAGAGGGAATCTTTTGAAATATTATCCCGACTCTCTCCACTTACTTCACTGCCACCGAATCCTCCCCCAATGGCCCCTCCTTGCTGGGATCCTCCGTACCACGTGAATGGAATCACGTTAGCTGAAGCGAGTCCCAGTAGACCGATGGCAAATACTGAATACTTGAACATTTTTCTTGATAGTTCTATGATGTGAAACGTAGAACTTAACTTCGTTAACTGTTATCGTAATCATCAACTGATTAGCTTTTATATCAAGAATGCTAAAAATTTCACTTTGCAATCCTTGACAGACGATTTTAAACGAAAAAAAAACAACAATCATAACTGATTTTTTTTCTCTTTCTATTCCGATCGGAAGTCTACCAAAGTCGTTCTTGCTAGAATTTTCGCAGACCAAACATAAATACATTTTGGCGGATGTTGTTCCGATGTTCCGGTATCCGCAAATCAAAAAGGACGTGTATCGCGTGATAAAACATTCAATGGAACCGAGTGAGCGAGCAATAATTTTAACATGCAGAAAAAAACATGGAACTCAAACGATTAAACACGAAAACAAGCCGATCGGCTAGTGGGTCACATATTGGAGGAATGCAACAGCAAAAAACAAATCGCTTTGATAATTCACTTTGGAGTGATTGAACCTTTCTGTTCGACCTTCAAGTAGTGTTTCCTTCTTTAATAGCAATCAATCAAATTCATTCAAAATCACTAACACTAACTGACTAAACTAAAACTACCATAAGCTAGAAAAGCAAAGATTTATTAGTTCAAGATTGCATCAGAGTGTGGTTCGAAAAACCCTGGTAGATAATTTTATATTCGATTTTGTTAAATAACAAAAATAGCAATGAAAAATGTCAAAAATAAATAAAAATAAATAAAACTTAATATAACCGATAATATTTTCAACACGAAAAAGTTTTAAAAATACTTCTTGTTTTTGTCACTTTTGTCATTTTTGTAATTTTTGTTATTTTTCTAATTTTTGTTATTTTAGTGATTTTTGGAATGTTAGTAATTTTTGTAATGTAAGTAATTTTTGTAATTTTTGTAACTCTTGTAATGATTGTAATTTTTGTCATTTTTGTCATTTTTGATATTTTTTAAATTTTTGTCATTTTTGTCATTTTTGAAATTTTTGTAATTTTTGTATTTTTTTTTTAAATTTTTGTAATTTTTGTAATTTTTGTAATTTTTGTAATTTTTGTAATTTTTGCAATTTCAGTAATTTTTGTAATTCTTGTGATTTTTGTGATTTTTGCAATTTTTGTCATTTTTGTAATTTTTGAAATTTTTGTTATTTTTGTAAATTTAAAATTTTTGTAATTTTTGTAAGTTTTTTATATTTTTGTAATTTTTGTTATTTAAGTAATTTTTGTAATTTTTGTAATTTTTGTCATTATTGTAATTTTTGTAATTTTTGTAATTTTTGTAATTTTTGTAATTTTTGTAATTTTTGTAATTTTTGTTATTTTTGTAATTTTTGTAATTTTTGTAATTTTTGTAATTTTTAAATTTTTGTAATTTTAGTAATTTTAGTAATTTTTGTAATTTTTGTAATTTTAGTAATTTTAGTAATTTTAGTAATTTTAGTAATTTTAGTAATTTTAGTAATTTTTGTAATTTTAGTAATTTTAGTAATTTTTGTAATTTTTGTAATTTTTGTAATTTTTGTAATTTTTGTAATTTTAGTAATTTTTGTAATTTTTGCAATTTTTGTAATGTTAGTAATTTTTGTAATTTTTGTAATTTTTGTAATTTTTGTAATTTTTGTAATTTTTGTAATTTTTGTAATTTTTGTAATTTTTGTAATTTTTGTAATTTTTGTAATTTTAGTAATTTAAGTAATTTTTGTAATTTTTGTAATTTTTGTAACTCTTGTAATGATTGTAATTTTTGTAACTCTTATAAAGATTGTAATTTTTGTCATTTTTGATATTTTTTAAAATTTTTGTCATTTTGGTCATTTTTGTCATTTTTGTTATTTTTATAATTATTGTATTTTTTTTAAATTTTAGTAATTTTTGTCATTTTTGAAATTTTCGTAATTTATGTAATTTTTGTAAATTTTGTAAATTTTGTAAATTTTGTAATTTTTGTGATTTTTGTAGATTATGTAATTTTTGTAATTTTTGTAATTTTTGTAATTTTTGTAATTTTTGTAATTTTTGTAATTTTTGTAATTTTTGTAATTTTTGTAATTTTTGTAATTTTTGTAATTTTTGTCATTTTTGTAATTTTTGTAATTTTTGTAATTTTTGTAATTTTTGTAATTTTTGTAATTTTTGTAATTTTTGTAATTTTTGTAATTTTTGTAATTTTTGTAATTTTTGTAATTTTTGTAATTTTTGTAATTTTTGTAATTTTTGTAATTTTTGTAATTTTTGTAATTTTTGTAATTTTTGTAATTTTTGTAATTTTTGTAATTTTTGTAATTTTTGTAATTTTTGTAATTTTTGTAATTTTTGTAATTTTTGTAATTTTTGTAATTTTTGTAATTTTTGTAATTTTTGTAATTTTTGTAATTTTTGTAATTTTTGTAATTTTTGTAATTTTTGTAATTTTTGTAATTTTTGTAATTTTTGTAATTTTTGTAATTTTTGTAATTTTTGTAATTTTTGTAATTTTTGTAATTTTTGTAATTTTTGTAATTTTAGTAATTTTTGTAATTTTTGCAATTTTTGTAATGTTAGTAATTTTTGTAATTTTTGTAATCTTTGTAATTTTTGTAATTTTTGTAATTTTTGTAATTTTTGTAATTTTTGTAATTTTTGTAATTTTTGTAATTTTTGTAATTTTAGTAATTTAAGTAATTTTTGTAATTTTTGTAATTTTTGTAACTCTTGTAATGATTGTAATTTTTGTAACTCTTATAAAGATTGTAATTTTTGTCATTTTTGATATTTTTTAAAATTTTTGTCATTTTGGTCATTTTTGTCATTTTTGTTATTTTTATAATTATTGTATTTTTTTTTAAATTTTAGTAATTTTTGTCATTTTTGAAATTTTCGTAATTTATGTAATTTTTGTAAATTTTGTAAATTTTGTAAATTTTGTAATTTTTGTGATTTTTGTAGATTATGTAATTTTTGTAATTTTTGTAATTTTTGTAATTTTTGTAATTTTTGTAATTTTTGTAATTTTTGTAATTTTTGTAATTTTTGTTATTTTTGTAATTTTTGTAATTTTTGTAATTTTTGTAATTTTTGAAATTTTTGTAATTTTTGTAATTTTTGTAATTTTTGTAATTTTTGTAATTTTTGTAATTTTTGTAATTTTTGTAATTTTTGTAATTTTTGTAATTTTTGTAATTTTTGTAATTTTTGTTATTTTTGTTATTTTTGTAATTTTTGTAATTTTTGTAATTTTTGTAGTTTTTGTAGTTTTTGTAATTTTTGTAATTTTTGTAATTTTTTTTTTTTTTTTTTATTTATTTAGGACCTTTTTTTGCATTCGGGTCCGTGACGTTCCAAAGTTACAAAGTAATGTTAAATTTTATCGTACAATTGGATTGATTTTAAATATTCTATCACTTTTGTTGCTCTTTCTTTATCGTCTGCTAATGCCTCTCGAAGATTACTCGGCACTCCGTGATTGATCCGTTCCTCTTCCAATTGTGGGCACATTGCGATGATATGTTTCACAGTTGTAATTTTTGTAATTTTTGTAATTTTTGTAAATTTTGTAAATTTTGTAAATTTTATCATTTTTGTAATTTTTGTAATTTTTTTAATTTTTGTCATTTTTGTCATTTTTGTAATTTTTGTAATTTTTGTAATTTTTGTAATTTTTGTAGTTATTGTAATTTTTGTAATTTTTGTAATTTTTGTTATTTCTTGAATTTTTATAATTTTTGTAATTTTTGTAATTTTTATAATTTTTGTCATTTTTGTCATTTTTGTCATTTTTGTAATTTTTGTAATTTTTGTAATTTTTGTCAATTTTTTCATTTTTGTCATTTTTGTCATTTTTGTCATTTCTGTCATTTTTGTCATTTTTGTCATTTTTGTTATTTTTGTCATTTTTGTCATTTTTGTCATTTCTGTCATTTTGGTCATTTTTGTCATTTTTGTCATTTTTGTCATTTTTGTCATTTTTGTCATTTTTGTCATTTTTTTCATTTTTGTCATTTTTGTCATTTTTGTCATTTTTGTCATTTTTGTCATTTTTGTCATTTTTGTCATTTTTGTCATTTTAGTCATTTTAGTCATTTTTGTCATTTTTGTCATTTTTGTCATTTTTGTCATTTTTGTCATTTTTGTCATTTTTGTCATTTTTGTCATTTTTGTCATTTTTGTCATTTTTGTCATTTTTGTCATTTTTGTCATTTTTGTCATTTTTGTCATTTTTGTCATTTTTGTCATTTTTGTCATTTTTGTCATTTTTGTCATTTTTGTCATTTTTGTCATTTTTGTCATTTTTGTCATTTTTGTCATTTTTGTCATTTTTGTCATTTTTGTCATTTTTGTCATTTTTGTCATTTTTGTCATTTTTGTCATTTTTGTCATTTTTGTCATTTTTGTCATTTTTGTCATTTTTGTCATTTTTGTCATTTTTGTCATTTTTGTCATTTTTGTCATTTTTGTCATTTTTGTCATTTTTGTCATTTTTGTCATTTTTGTCATTTTTGTCATTTTTGTCATTTTTGTCATTTTTGTCATTTTTGTCATTTTTGTCATTTTTGTCATTTTTGTCATTTTTGTCATTTTTGTCATTTTTGTCATTTTTGTCATTTTTGTCATTTTTGTCATTTTTGTCATTTTTGTCATTTTTGTCATTTTTGTCATTTTTGTCATTTTTGTCATTTTTGTCATTTTTGTCATTTTTGTCATTTTTGTCATTTTTGTCATTTTTGTCATTTTTGTCATTTTTGTCATTTTTGTCATTTTTGTCATTTTTGTCATTTTTGTCATTTTTGTCATTTTTGTCAACAAAATCTTTGAAATTTAATGATTGAAAACGTTTTTCGATTCTTATTCTATGTTTATCTTATTCGTTTTTAAATTAGATACTCTTAAAAATTATATAAATAATTGTTCTTATAATTATTTGACCTCTATAAAAAATAATGAAGAAGGTTATGAGTTTTTTTTTAAAATTATTTTTTAAGAATCACGATAAAGAAATGGAATCTGAAATTTCATCTGTAGAAAAAAAATTAAGTCAAATTTGCCAGCTGTCCTATTTCTCAGAAAAACATAACTGTTATGATAGGCTTGCATTTGCATTCTAAATCAAAAGAAACTATTTATATTTTTGGTGATGAAAGATAAAGTGTTTTTTTTTAATTTTCTCGATCCTTAGTGAAAGAAAATCTAAAGAAAACTGTTTTTAAAATAAAAATTTGTCATAAAAAAAGGAATTTCTTTCAATTTCAAAATGAGAAACTAATGATATGAATTAAAAAGCCGAATAAATAAACTTGTTAAAACATCACATTAATTATGATTCGATAACACTGAAAGGACTCTTGTCAACTTATTAAAGTTTTATCAAAAACACATTCTTTTAAAAACTTTGTTAATATATAATCACAATTATATATTAACAATCACAATCACAATTTTATCTTTAGTTGAAAAAAGTAAAGAAAACAAATGACAAAATTTACAATTCTCAATTAACCCATCTGTTTAATTTATTTTACGGCCTTATCGGTGAATATAATGTTTCACTTAACAAATCCGCATTGCAATTGATAATTGAACATTTTTTTCCAAACGATGATTTAGCCGTTATCCCTCGTTACTAGTTATTTATTCCGAATCAAGTACTTTTTAACCTCACCCACCGAAGGAAAAATAATCGATAAACCAGCACCACACACGAGGTTCGTAGCCGTTTAACGCGAAATTAATAAACGAGCAAAGTACAAGTGCTAAGATAATAACTATCGATCGAACCTCGAAGACCATTGACTAATTCGTCGCTACGCACAAGCGTTAAATGATTTTGAGTGCGATTGATAACTTATGCGAACAATTCTAGATGTTTTCTTGTGGTTCCGTAAGACCGCGCCATTGAAGATATTGATTGGTCCATCGCTCTGGGCGGAAGGCGTGTGGGCAGATTGACGAAATTCATTCCGGTCGTAGTTAGTTTTTCTGTATAAAACGGTTGAGACAAGCGGAAGAAGTCAGTCAGTTGTTAGAATCGGAAGACAAGTCAACAAGTCGAAAAGAACTACACGATGAAGCTGCTAATCGTTGGATTTGTGCTGGTGGGAGCTGCTTACTCCTTTGAACTTCTGAATGGTCCTCTCCCTACTTATTCTGGATATCCGTATTTGTGGTTTAACAAGGAAATTTTCGGTGCACCATTGATATCGGCGAGAATTTACAAGAAACCAATCAAAACTGTGAAGCCTATTATTTCCAGTAAGCCAATCATTTCCAGTAAGCCAATAATAGTTTCGAAACCGATTTATGGTAAAGCATACTCATATCAGAAAATTTCCGATGGGGCGAAGGATTTCCCCCATTACCCAAACTATAAGTTCGAGTATGGAGTTCATGACCCCAAAACCGGAGATGTCAAGAGCCAATGGGAACACCGACTTGGTGATGTGGTCAATGGAGAGTACAGCTTGAATGAAGCCGATGGAACCAAGCGGGTCGTTTCGTACCGGGCCGACGACAAACATGGATTCCAGGCTAAGGTCAAGAAGATCGGACATCCCATCGTGAAGTCCTCCGGAGGATGGTATGCTGGACAAGGTTATGGTGCTGGATTCGGCTATGGAGGTGCTCATAGCTACAGCAATTTCAAGCAGTACGTTTAACAAGATTTAACGGGTTGAAACTATCGAGACTGACCAAATGTGTGATAAGTTGTGAATAATTGTTAAAAAAAAGTCATTGTTGTTAATGATCTCGAAATAAATGGAAGTATGAAGTTTTTATCTCTGAAATTTTTTTAAAAGGGGGAATGAAAACTAATCCAGGTCACGAGAAATTCTAAAAAAGAAAACGGTATTGATGACATTTATATCGAACAAATTGGAACAATTATAGTTTAGCATAGTTGTATAGTAACGCAAATATTAGAAAATTACATATGAGTTCTCCAAAATCGCCGAAACACTCTTCACATAAGGATTTACAACAATCCTTCCACAATTTTCAAAATTCTTGTCTTTTATGATACCAGCAGAAAAAAAACTTCTTCTCCTTCATTTATTTAAGATTTTATAGTCTATAAATATCTCGCATGCATAACAACATAATACCGAGTCGCCATCAAGTAACACTAGGATGATTTCTCTAAAATATGTCGTCTTTTCTGTGTTAACATCGTTACTCTAACATTCCACTAAAAAAATCAACATTTAATTGTGCAGAGGATACCCAGAAATAGAACATTTTGTTTTCGGTTTTCGATGGAATTTCAACATGACTGCACCACCATGTTTTTTTTTTTGTTAAAATATGAATGTCGTCAAAACTATCTTCTACATTTTTTTTTCAAACGTTCAACGGACAAATCAAGCATAAGTTTAATTGTTTTGGATTAAGTAATTTATTATTTATTTATTAATTTTTTTTTTTAATTAGAGTTTTGACAGCTAATTTGAAAGCTTGTAAACCGTAGTATGCCAAGTGCTTTGATTCAAAACTTTCGGAAATACATGTCATGAAATTATTGAGAGCTCCAGAAAGCAAATTCTGCAATTTTACAATGGATTCCTATTTTTTCTATTTTGAAATGGTCATAACTTTTTTCATGAAATACTTTGATTCTTCTCATGTTGGGAAAAAATGAAGCTTAGGAATAGGCAAAATCAATAATTAAAGACCAACTTCATTTCAAAATTATTTGAATTGCTTGGATATGCAAAAAAATCTTCTTCCATACAAATTGTTATACAGAATTGAACACGTTAATTGACTACATGCAACTTAAAAAACTTGGATTGTCTATTGATATGACATATTTTTTTCTGAATAAGTGGATATTTACGTTTAACAGGTAATTTTAATAATTTCTGTGCTCTAATTAATTTTTTTCCACTCAGAATTCTCATATTTTCATATGTTGATTTTCAATAATTAATTCAATAACTCAAAGACACTTCATATTTCCATAAATTCATTTTTTCTACCGTCAAATCTAGAAATTAAAGTTTTGAAATTATTAATCTCGTTGAAAAAACATATGTATGTATGAAAGTCGGGCAACTTGCCATGTCTGAAAAGTGTCAAAGTCACATAAACTGCTTAGGTTTTGAGAGACTTGAGAGACTACTTTTATTAGATTCATTTTGAAATCCATCATCCCGAGCATTTACTCAACATTTTTTGCAAAGAATAAAAAAAAATTTCTGAAAAAAATGTGTTTCTCAAATTTCGGGACGACAAATCTTAAAGAATTGTATTCAATGCCGACAGCGATTCCCTTGATTTTGTTAAAAATATTGTCAAAATATTGTACAGTAGGAAAACTACGACCCTTAATCCCAAAAAAAATCAAAGTCGAAGGTTGGAAGACCCGAAATGTTACTTATTTGATATGCAATTTTCTCGGAATTTTTAATCTGCCGTCGAGTTGCCTTATTTGGCCTTATCATCCAGAAAAATAAATAGTCATAGCTTTGTGAAACTCAATTTGATCCAAAACAGTTTTTCAGCCGGAAAACTCTTGGGAAACATTTCTATGTGATGTGATTGATTTCTGAAGGTTGATGAAATGCTACAGAGGTTACATTGATTACAAATAAACCCACTTTCATGAAAAAGATATTTAAATCAATTAACTTTTTGGAAAGATAAATTCTTATACAAAATTATATATCATGAGCATAAATCAATCAAACGATCTGAAACTTTGGGCGTGGTTGTGTCCATTTTCAAGTTTTAAATTGATATTTATTATGTAAAAACAGATCGATTACCAAGTGAGTCTTGAAGCAATTGCTTAATAAATCATATCTTCTTCATAGGGGTAAAGTGGGGCAAAACAGATCACGTTCTTTAATCTTTTCACCTGTAAATAGGCACTTAAAAATTAAGCATTAAATACCCTTTAGTTCATTTAATAGGATTTCAACTATTGGCATGTGCAACTATTGGAAAAAATCGTTCAACATTATGCACGAAATAAAATTTGCCTGTGTAACTATTGGGCACAGACAAGCTGTTTTAAATGATTTTTTTAATTTGTTTGTCACTTTTTTCAAACACTTGAACTTTTGGATCATGTTGACCAATCCTGTATGAGTGCAATCGATAAAAAAAATCGAGTGAATTTGGTTTAAATGAATAAAATACAGCATAAAAACCAAAATCGTGTGCTTAGCTGTGCAACGATTGGCAAATCACCCTAGTACCACTTACGTTTTTCAACAAAAATCAAGATTGTCTTTAAAAATTTACTATGTTAAAGTGAATAGAAACGCTTCTACGATGATTGATTGTTTGATTAGAGATACTTTGAACTTAATAGTTCATTCATCTCTTATGCTTCTACGACCTATTAGAACCGATAACTGCAGTTTTAGGCGTTTTCTAGTATTCCAAAGGTTTTTGAAGGGGTTTTTAATAGAATTTCCTCTTGCACAAAAGAATTTGACACTTGAGCTAAAAAATTTCATCAAACTGATTAATTTCTTCATGAACATGACGTTTCATGATGAAGCATAAAAGGTGAAATTGCCACACATAAATTTGATTCACAAAATTCGAGTTTCCATTCGATTGCCATCAAATTTTCAGAGAGTGAAAAATAACTATCAAACTTCATTTTACCATTTTATTCGTATTTTATTTACAGTCCATAAGCAAATGCCCGCACCTTGGCCTTAACCCCGGCTATAAGCTTCTGCACAACCTGTGAATCAACCGGTTTTTGCACCATACTTTCTTCAGTTCCTCGACTGTCTTTACTACCTTAGGTCGTTTAAGAAGGTGCTGCTTCATAATCGCCCAGTACTTCTCGATGGGGCGGAGCTCCGGAGTGTTGGGAGGGTTGAACATTTTCGGCACGAATCTGACCTTATTTTCCGCATACCACTTCAGCACGTCCTTGGAGTTGTGGCATGAGGCCAAACCCGGCCAGAAGATTGTCGGGACGTTGTGGACCTTCAGGATAGGAAGCAGCCGCTTCTGGAGGTACTCTTTCATGTTCATCGTGTCCTGGGCCACGAAAGGTGCACTCCGCTTCCCGCACGTGCAGATGGCTTGCCAAAGTACGTCTCGGTGGTCGAGTGGTTAGCGTGGTACGACGGTAATCGCTAGGTCCACTGATGGCATGGGTTCGATTCCCATCTCGGTACTGGATGTTAAATGTTTAATCTTAAGTTGTCCACGTCACTTATTCAGTCTGTAAAGCCTTAATCGGCTAAGACGGTGTATGTTTTTTTTAAAACCAGGAATTCATTCGCAAATTTGGACATTTTCTGAGTACGGACATGCTCCGGAAAGCTAAACTTATTCTTGGTCGTGAAAAACAGGTTGCTGGGGATCTGTTTGATGTCGGCTTTCACATATGTTTCATCGTCCATGATGCAGCATTCCACTTTCGTCAGCATGTTGAGGTACAATTTCCTGGCACGGGTTTTGGCTGACTTAAAAAAAAAGCTTCTTAGCCCCATCCCGATCGGAGGCGTTCGGGTTTCCGTTGAAGGCCCCTACTACGCGGTTGTGATTTTTGGTGTTGTACGGAATAATTTTGCCTTCACTTCTGGGCTTCCGATCGGTGGTCAATCGTTCCTCGAACCGCTTAATCACTCGCGACACCGTGGAATTCGCGATTCCCAACGTTTTAGCGATGGAGCGATGCGAGAGATCCTTGTTCTCGTGATGAATGCGCAAGATTTTATCACGCACGAGTTGTTCTTTCGACTCCATTTCCGCGAGTTTTGATCACTTTCACTTTCGAACTTCCAGGCTGTAAACAATGCACTCTGAACTAAATCCGTCCAAATTTTCCTTGAATTCTACCCAACGGTTAAAAAGTTAGAGCAATTTCATAGTATGGCAATTTCAATATTAACGTTTTTATCAATCAAACACAATTTTTCAATTTTAATTCGTAGATGGCAGCACTATCTGGCTGTTCAACGGAATTAAGAACCGTTTTTGACAATTCGGGATTAATTAGGGTGTTCTGTATGATTTTGGTCAGGAAATAAGTACTTGGTACCGCGTACTGCCTTGGAAATTCTAAAATCACTAAATCAAATAATTGGAATTGGGTCTAGGTCTCTGAAAAGTGAATTTCTTGGACCGATAATCAGAACAATGTTGTACTTTCCGATGTAACTTGACGGACCAGATGCCTAGCAGTATTATTAGTACACTCAAAAAACTATTCACATTATCGTTACGTGAAAATGTACATAAATTTTTGCCACTATGAAAATCATGTGGAATCTACGTGAATTTCAGCAAACAGAGTTCGCGCAACAAATAGAATTCACGTAATTTCCATGTGTGTTGTGGATGAACTCCACTTGAAGCGTACGTGGAAAAGAAATTCGTTCTGCTTAATGTAGTCCACGTAGATTTCATATTGATATGAACGTAGCGGGTGTTTTATTTCGCATCTCAAATTAAAAAAATATTTTAATTCCGTAAGGAGTTTTATTATGTCGAATGAATTTCAAAACACGATCAACCACGATATTGCCATTGGAAAGCTGGAACGCCTGGGTTTCTGTGGAACTCTTCTTAACTGGTTCCGGAGCTACCTATCAGGACGTAAATTAACAGTTCGCACGGAGGACTCTTTCCCAGACAATTATCTGCTTCTTCTGGTGTGCCTCAGGGAAGCCATTTAGGGCCGATTATCTTCTTAATCTACTTCAACGATGCGCTCTCACTCCTCGGCGGTCCAAAGCTATGCTATGCTGATGACCTAAAGCAATTTTCAACATCAACGGCCAGAACGATATTGATTTCCTACAAAATCAATTTAACCTCTTCGCACACTGGTGTGATATAAACTGCCTGCCTTTGAATCGCAGTAAATGTGCAGTCATCAGCTTTTCAAGAAAGCGGCAGCCTTTTTCCGCTGAGTACTTCCTCGGAGATGAGCCAATCGCACGCGTAGAACACATCAATGATCTGGGTGTAATTCTAGACCGGAAGCTGGAATTTAGGACACACACAAACTACGTTGTCGACAAAGCCTCGAGAAGTCTTGGATTCTTATTTCGAGTGTCCAAGGACTTCAAGGATGTGTATTGCCTGAAAAGTTTGTATTGCAGTATTGTTCGCTCTATCCTTGAGTATGCATCAGCTGTTTGGTGTCCCTACTACCAGAATGGGCCGAACGGATCGAGGCTATACAGCGGCGCTTACTGCGATTCGCCCTTAGACACCTGCCTTGGCAAGACCCGTTTCACTTGCCAAGCTATGAACATCGATGCCGTCTCATAGACATAGACACTCTTCAAGCCCGCAGAAACGCAACACGAGCTTCCTTCGTCGCCGATCTCTTGACATCGCGAATTGACTGCCCCACGCTCCTAGAAGCCATTCCTCTAAGTGTGCGACCCCGTGGACTTAGAAATCAAGATCTTCGATTGTATGTTCCCATTCGTTCGAACAATTATGAAGCTAATAGCGCTATCATCTCATCATTCTGAAATTCAACCGTTTTTCTGAGCACTTCGATTTCGACGTTTCGAGAGATGTTTTCCGTACTAAAGTTTTAAGTGTATTGAGAACCCTGTAATTAGACTTAGTACTCTTTTTATATTAATTTTAAGTCATCATTTGGACCAATATGTGTTCCGTTGATTTGTAATAAATAATAATAATAATAAATAATAATAACACAATGCACATTTATTTAACTACCATGGTAACTGTCGTTTACCACTTTCACAGCTCATAAGGACTTAACTAATTTTGTTAAAACACCACCGATCAAATGGAAATTGATAAGCCACGGTTGCTGGGCATCCTAGCGGCTCCAATTCCGAATCCTGTAAAAATAGCGAAGCAATGTAAACAACAACGACCCAAAAATACTCTTACTACTCACAAATAATGAAGTTTTCCATCATCGCAGAATGTCTCAATCTTCCAGCACCAACTGGTGGATCTACGCTTTATTGCTGCTTCCATAAAAAAGTAAACTTATGCTTGATTTTTCCAAAATTTTTTGGATTTTCTAAATAGCTGACAAAATTGTGGATTCCTAATGACTGGAATTAAACAAATTTTCTGTTTTAGGCCTATTGAATAGGTAAAACTTTCAAATTAAAAGTTAAGTTCAGTTTGAATTATATAGAGAAAATCTCCTTAATCGGAATCGGATGATTGAGGAGCAACGTGTGGACAATCATGCCATAGATTGAAATTTATGGTCAAGTTGGTCATGAAATGTACTTTTTGACACTTAGTTCAGTGCTGAAAAGTAGCACTTTACGATTCTGTTATCAGTGTCGAAATGTTCAGTTGTGTTTAATAAAAGTTCAGTTGTGTTGTGTAACTAAACTTGAATTATTCACTTTTTTCAATAAATCAAAATAATACGGACTGATAACTTATTCTACGCTCACAACAATACTAAAAAATTTTAAGATCGAAAAATACACAAACTTGTTTGTGTAATTTCTGCACATAAAATGTCAATGAGCTGCCAAAAAAGCCTTATTGGTTAAAATTTTAAATGGGTTATTTGTAGGCAGAAATGCTCAAGCATCAACCCTGAATGATTTTTCATAAACATTGATTGCTCAACAGAATTTCAAAATGATGAGATTATTGTTATTATTATAAAAAACTTTACCTCAATTACTTTCGAAAAAAATAAGATTGGCTAAGAAACATGAATTTGAAATTTCCATTTTCTGATAATTTTCTGTCTGGTTAAAAACTTAGTGCACCATAAAGTGGACGGTGGAACACTCTGAAAATATTCGGTGTTGCTTGCGCTCTCACCAATACTATCATGAATTTTGACAGCACATGCTTCCCGATGTAAACAAATATCAGCTGGTTGGTTTATTTCTATACCGTATAAATTGCGTTCGAGCTGTTTTTTTTCTCTTTATTATCCCGAAGAACGGAAACTTGTTCCGGATTCAATACAAGTGCCGTTTCCAACAGAGGCGGAGAATTTCACCTGGATGGCACGTTCCAAAGCAAACAACGCTTCCAAGAAGAAATGTGCCCAGAAGGCTTGCTGCAATCAGTTCCAGGCGATGCCGATAAAGAGCAGCAAATCCGAGTGCAAAAAGGCCAACCCAAAGATCTGGTGGAATCGTCCAAATCGAAAAGTTTTCTTGTTCGGGAGGGTCCTATAAGTTGGTCTCCACAGCAAGAAGCGTTCAGCTGCATCGAAGCTACTCTGCTTCGAGCTGTGCCTTAGGGGGACGATGCTCGGTTGCGCCAAGTCCCGGATTCCCACCCATTGCCCTTTAAAAACGGTAGTTCGAGACTACACCCGCATTGGGAGCTTGAATTTCGTTTCGGTCTGTTAGCAAAATTTTCTCCCCCGATTTCCGCGATCTGAGTTCGCCAATTTGACTTCCAAGAATGTTTCTTTTGTCATCTGAAAACGGAAATAGGTACTCGAGGTATTTGCGAAGAATAAACGTTCAAAATACCGGGACCTACAAGCTGGGGTAACTGAAGTCTAGCAGCAGCAAACATAGACCACCCAGAATCAGCTGGTATTGCAGTTATCATCAGAGCCAGAGGCGAATCTACCGAGCAAAATAAATCTGAAATCTTCACAATTCAACATAGTATATAAATTCATGCTAACATTTTCATATTATTTAAAAGATAATGATCAACTAAAGTAAATTTCATTTAAATTTTCGAAGTCAAACGAAAACAAATACCAGCTGTAATGGATTTTTGACAGCTTGATGTTTTCTGTTGACACTGCCGATTTCACGTACACCAACAAAGGTGGGTGCGAAACTCGATTCATGCTCGTTTTCAGCATGGAAGGTGCAACACTTTCGGGTGGTGAAAACAAATACGTTATAAGTAAGCGTTATTTTTGTTTGATATTGCATCTACATCCACATGCATCTAGCAGTTTTTGAAAAGACATGAAAGCGGATAACTTAATGATTTATGGTGCTTGCCGTTTTCTGATTTCTGATATATTCAAGTTTCTATGGTTTGTTTAAACTTTGTCAGATGTGTATAAATTTCTGCATCTTGAGCTAAGCCGCTTGTAAACAAAACGCTTAATGATTCAGAGATGTCATTGAAATTTTCAAATTTTAAATAAAGAAAAACAAAAAGAAATTTTAAGTTTGATGTTGATTTTGTTGAAGGTTTACCTACTTGATGAAATATAACACTTACTTGACACGTTGTACTCACCTGAAAAAGAAAAAAAAATAGATTTTTTATTAAGTAGTTCATTAAATAAATTACTGACGGGGAATAGATTTTTTAAATTTAATGTACACTTATAAGCCGAACCTCCCTTCCCTTCTGATCTTAAATAATTTTTCACAACAGTCTTCAAAAGAAAATCAAATTTGTAGAGCAGTCGGTTCAAATGCATAAATATAAGAGCCAAAAACGAGGATTTTGCTGTTCGACAGAACAAGTAATATTAATAAAATCAAAATGATATTACATATGGATTTTCTGGATAATAATCCAAGAATCATTCGTTTTCTCGTTTGGTGTTTAGGTTTTTCTCAATTTTAACCTTCACCTGGGAAGTTTGAGATTTAGGAAACGCAATGAGTTTTTACTTTTTTTCCAACGTAAATCTATACTTAGGCATTGATTGTAAAATTCACCTAATTGTATCAACTGATTGTATTATGAATAGAGTTTAGTCCAAACGGATGTCATTGAATTTGTATCTCGTTTCAGTTCAACTCTGTTTTTTTCTTAACCCTGATTGACAAAATCATAGAATGTTGTTCATGAAACTCAATTTACACCACTGAGGTTCGAAATTTAATTAAGAATCTGAGTTGAAATCAGAGCTTTGTTTTAATTTTTTTCAATCAAAAGAATTCTCATAATTTAACATTAATTTAATTTAGTAGAAAGAAGAGATCCAATGCATGTAGAACTACCTTATGATTTATGATCATTGTAGAAATTGACCCTATAATAAAAATTTGATAAAAGGCATGTGCCAAAAAACCTTGGTTTCAACTGTCTAAATAAATACGCTTAAAACACAAAATTAAAATGATTCAAGTCTTCAGAGCCTAAAGTATAAGAACAAAAATAATCGGTATCGAAATAATAATGTCAAACGATTTTTCATATTTTAATTCAGTGATTTATTAACCCTTTGTTTCATAAAGTAACAAATTCGCAAAAATGAATGTTTGGAAAAATTGAAAAATCGTATTTCATTTTCTTTTTTTTTTCTTGATGTTCACATCATTTCCAACTCTTTGAAATATTTTTTTAAGGATGAATGAAAAATCATGAAACGAAGCGTTAAGATTTTTAGAATTTTGTTTACATATACATATATGTTCGATAGAAAAATAAAGTCTAGAAAAATATATTTGGCGAAATAAACATAACAACTTAAAAGCGTTCTTTCTCGAAACTAGCTTTATTGCACTTATACCCTTTTGGCTCCAAGTGCCTAAATTCTTAAAATAAGTAAAATTCTACAAAATTCTGGCGAAAATTTACCATTAAGCAGAAATAATCCGAACGATATATTCGACATTCAAATTCTGTAGCCAATTTAGATTTCAATTGCCAGCAGCTATACAATAGTAAATAGAAGTGCGATGCCAATTAGACTGAGTCAATTTGGGGTCATTTTTGAATTTCTCAAACCCTGTGGTCTGAAAAGCTTCGTTTTAGTTCAAAATTAATCCATTATTTTTGCAGAATTTTTAAGTTCTTATTGAAACTTTGAAGCTCCATTACAGAATTTAACGGCCTTCAGCAAACACAAAAAAAAATCTCTCCTTTCCTCTCTTACCTCGGTTTCTCAGCATCCATATTTATTCCTCCCATCTCCTCAATTCATCTGACTTAATTGCTTTGTTTTTGACTTTCTTCGATACACGCCGGCACGCAAGCCAGTTTTGCTACACATTTGTTTGATTCGCTTACTCAAGTAATCAAACAACCTAATGAAAAAAGTAAGTCCTGATACCAGATTTAAATTTCGACCCTTCTAGATGATAGCCAAACACGTTGCCACGACGCCACGCATGGATGTTGCCTTACTGACAGCTTAAAATCGAAGTGGTAATGAGCTTTCCTAGAATATTCGCAAAGGCAGACAGCGGCCAGCAGCGAAGACGCGTGTTAATTATTACTCAGAAACATAACGAAACGGCAAATGAATCAAACATCCGTTAAAATGATATCGTTTTAAAAAAATTGGAATTCCATGTTTTTAACTGTTAGGCATAAAATTATACAAATTCTTGAGTTTATCTTGATATTTAATTCATGAATTGCTTCAACTGACTTTCAATGTGTGATAAATTCAGGGTAAATAAATACAGTTGGACGAAATTTTTTAAAGTGAAAAAAAATTACTGCTTTCAAAAACAATCCTTCGCGAGCTAGTTTAAAGTAGTTCTAAGTTTAAATTTCAATATAAATAAATGTATCAATAATTTTCAAGCTATAATAGATGATTTATTGATATTCATTCACCTTTTGTGATATTCAGTCACATTTCATATTCATGAAATGGCGGTCATGTCACGAAAAAGGCTATATAAGGAACTTTTTGAAACTTCAAGTCCATAGAAGGCTATTTGAGACCGAATTTGTAACTTTGATACTGGATGGATGCGATTGACATCTCACAAAAAAGTCTTTTTAAGGAACTTTTTTTTAACTTCAAGTCTTTAGAAGGCTATTTGAGCCCAAATTTTAAACTTTTATACTGAATGGATGCGATTGACATGTCACAAAAAAGGCTGTTCGAGGAACTTTTTGGAACTTCAAATCCGTAGAAGACTATTTGAGGCTCTTTTTGTAACTTTAATACTGAGTAATGCGATCGCCGTTTCACAAAAAGGCTATTTGAGGAACCTTTTGTAACTTTTGTGCTCTCATTCGAAAAAAAAATCGGTACCAATTCTCTTGGAACCTTTAATCAGCGAAATTCGAACTTAGGAGCACGAGTTGGGACTTTTGTTGCTTGAGATCGCCTACGTACAAATTCATTCAGTAGCGTTAGAGCTGAAAAACTGTTTTATAGACACGCTCTAAAAATTCAACCTTGAAAAATTTATAACGTGCCTCCTAATCTATATATATAAAAATGAATGTTTGTCTGTCTGTCTGTTCCCTATAGACTCGGAAACTACTGAACCGATCATCGTCAAAACTGGCATCTGAGGGTTTTTGAGGCCGGGGATGGTTTCTGTAATAGTCAAAACTCCATCCGACTTAAGGAAGGAGAGGCTTCCATACAAAATTTGTAGTTTTTCGAAACAAAATAAAGTCATGACATCTATTTTCTTGAGATTTTTTTTCCTTTGGGCAGTTTGTTTTTCGTCTCTATGGTCGAGGCGTCGCCAGCCAACGTCGCAAAAGGAAAGTTACCCAGGCATAGCATACTGATCAGTAGGAATATTTTGGCGCGTATTTCTCAACCAACCATATTTTCTTTGAGGGGTTTGTTTTTCGTCTCCATGGGCGAGCAAACGTCGTCGCAAGAGAATAGTAACCAAAGCACACTGTTCATTGATTGCTGGAAAATTTAACAATAAGGATACACAACTGAAACGAATTTAGAAATGAAAATGGGAGCTTTTTATTTTAAATAATTCTGAAAAAACCATCGTTCTTTTTGCTTACATACCAATTCAAGTACGTACTTAACATGAAAAGTGTTTTTGTGTTACATGGCTGCATAAAAGAGACTTTTGATCCACTTCGTTTTTGAAAAGCGAGACTTTAGAACTGATATTCAACTGGACTCAAAATTCTTAAGAGAAATTTTAAGTTTACCCTTAAAGTGTTAAAAACAATATTCCCTTCTGTCAACTTACAAGGGGCAAGGGCAAACGTCGAACTTTTAAGAAATTCATCTTCAAAATGATTCAATATGTTGGAAAGACCAGGAGGAGTATTCCGACTGTTGAAACTGCAGCGGATATTGAAAATTCTTAAATGTCTTTGTAAATGAAGGTCATTTCCTTTGAACAGCATTCGATTGTAAAGCCATTACTCTGACGCATCTGTAAATAAGCTTTGCATTGACACTTGCCCCAATATACGGGACAAATGTAAACTTAGAAATTTGTTTTTGCCTACATTTTTGAATATTTGACTCTCAAAGAGATAATTAAAAAAAAAGCTGAGAACTTATTTAGTGATGCAACTGATATTTTTTTAAATATTTATATGTTTACCGTAGTAAATTTATTCAAAAAAAGAAATTTGCACTGCATTTGATACATAACTAATTAAATATTTTTTTCATTACCATGATAAGTGCTGTTTGGGATCGTGTCGGTTAAATTTGCCTACCTTCTTCAAGCAGTGGGGGACAAAATTGAATAAGATGGGACAGCTCCCATGTAAATTTAAGATAAAGAGCTTTTCAAAGAAGGGACCATATTTAAAAAGGTTTTTTTTTGGGTACAGAGTACAAATTTCAGATCTTGAAAAACGAGTTTAGAGATCAAGTTCCAGTAAATAATATATACCATCTTTGAGTTGCAATTCAGAACTGCAGTTGCAGCTCTCATTTCAAAGTTGTTGGTTCTGAAGTATGATGAGGTTTGATTTAAAAAAATGCTCTCTTAAATCTAATTTCAATAAATTTTCACAAATTACATTTATTTCCGGAAGGTGTAGCAAAGCACAACGGGTCAGCTAGTCGTCATATAAATTTGATGTCTTGGAAAAACATGCTTTAAAATGTATTGGTTGCAACTTTGGAGAAGACAATTTTACTCCATCTTTTCAATTTAAAAAGTTTGTTTGTCAAAATCATGGGAAAAAGGCACGTTTTGATATCTGATACTGTATAATTAAGGCGCTTTATTTGATGAGCATCTTCGCTGAAGACACATTTTGTCTTAATCTTAAAATTTCTATGTTATTAATTTTGTCTTGCTAAATTCCCGTTCTGGACCACTGTGTACTCCTTATCATGAGGCCATCCAAATATAAAAATAAACTGTTTTTCAAACAATAAAGTATTTAAAAAAAATAAAACAATATTTTTTGTTAATATTGCGGCTAACGCGGTAATTTACAAATGGAACTTTAAATTTAAATTTAAATTGAACTTTAAACTTTTTGTAGATCGTAAGTAATTTTGACTTAGACAAAAAAAACTTACAGATGTATTAGATTTGTAACTTTCCTTAGTTGCATTAGGTTGAACAAAATGTAAATTTTATTTATAACTTTTCTGAAATATTATTATATTTCTTTTAAATCAATTTAAAAACATAAGCTCTAAAAATGCAGTTCAACTGTTGAATTTCTAAGGTTAACCTTAGATCATGTTTTTGAATGCTGGAACAAATAACTGATTTTGAACATAAAATTTAATCCAATTTTAATCTAGTATTTCATTTAAGGTCTGAATTATTGATTCAAAGAATCTACAACAGAAATTGAGCAATAAAATATTGTCATTAAAATACGTTAAGTCGGGAATGAAAAGAGCAGTGAATGAATAAAATGAACTTCCCAAGTAACCATAAGCATTAAGCCATAACCCTTAATCAGCATTAAATCAATTTCTAATGCAATTCAGCATTATATCAACATTCATAATGCTTTTTAGTTTTAAATCAGCATTATAAATGCATAGAAGCAATAAAAATTAGCACTAATGATAGCACTATATGCACATATAGAGCTACTATATAAAGTTACCAAGCATTAAGACTGTAGCACTACCCTATAGTAACCATAAACATTAAACCTTAACCCTTAATCAGCATTAAATCAACATTTCTAATGCAAGTTAGCATTATACCAACATTCATAATGCATTTTAGTTTTAAATCAGCATTATTAATGCATAGAAGCAATAAAAAAGTGGTGTGACCCGAACAGTACTTGAAGTACGGGGTTTTTCACCCACCTCATCAGCATCAAGAGTGGTCGAAATGGTAAAGGCGCAAGGAAAGATAAAGGCTGCTGCGGGATCCTCGGTTCGAGACTCATCAAATGTAATACATAATTCAATTATTATCACTTCTCATTTCAAAAAACCCTTTATTCAGCAGGTTGATTGATGTTGTAGATAATGATTTAATTTTTGAATTTCCGTTTCACATCAATCACGATCAATCAATTAAAAAATTGAAAGGTGTTCTAAGTATGCTTTGTTAATGCTTTTATACGGCTGGCGAAAAATGACGTTTTGATGATGCTTTAATTCAGCATTTGTAATGCTAATTAAAGGCTATGTTGTGATAGCATTTATTCAGCCCGCTATTTCGCCTTTTTAGCATTAAATCTGCACTATATACGCATATAGTGCAAAACAAGCATTATTTCAGAGTTATATATGGGAATATAGTGTTGTTTAAGGGTTATGTTTTAGTGCTTATGGTTACTTGGGTTATTTGTGTAAACTTCAAATCAAATCTGAAGCCATTCTTGGTTTTTACTTTGCTTTTAAACTATATCTGTCTTAAAAGTTGAAACACTTATTGTAGAGAAAATGGAGAAGGTTTTAACGAGCATCAGGAATGTTAAGACAATAGATTGAAAGCTTACTAAAGACCTTCTTTCAGACAAGCCTGTTACCCACCAGCAGCTTATAGCCTTTGCATGAATTTCAATTTTCATTTAGCTGAAAATAAACTCCTTCAAAAGAAACATTGGTTCAGTATTTACTTTATCGCTTGAAACAGGTTTTCCTCCTATCGATTCTTTTCAGGTTCAAATTTTAACAAATTCATATGACCCCTAGGTTTTCCTACAACGCTTGTTAACAATTATTTTGTCCTTATCATCATTTATGTATATGTTTTATTCCTATCGTCTATCGCTTCACTTCTAGGGAGGGCTTATCAAAGAAAGGTTACTTGTTCAAAAAGTGAACTTGATACTCGATGTTTATATTAATTTTCTATCGAAAGCATTCGAAGAAGTTGTAAACATGTAAGTTCTCCAAAGCTTATAGCCGATAGTAATCGAAAAAAAAAATCGACACCTACAATTTCAAAAGTTCTTCAATCGATACTAATCAATGGGTTAACAACTTAAGTTGCTCAGCCACAGGGGTGATTCCGAATCGATTCAACATTGGACTTGCGAAAGTAATGAAAAAATTGAACAGTACCTGCTGCGTGAAAACGCGTGAAATTGAACATGTGCGCCTTTCCACGCGCGGTTCGATGTACGCTTCTTTAGCCTTTTAAAGAACAGGTACACGTGTTGCAGCCTAACTATTTAGAACCATTCGGAAGTTTTCATCAAGTGGTGACCACGCATCGGAAAAAGCCTTCACTGCCGGATTTTTTCGTGTCTGGTCGACCGGATGTGAACTGAACTTGCTCAAGAAAGAAGGCATTGAGACGCATGATAAGCTCGCGCATACAACTGATTATCAGCATTGTAAGTTTAGCTGTTGGATCGGTTGGAAAGTTCTTATCGACAGGTGAAGATATTGATTATAAAAGTTGAAACCGGAACTACCGAAAGCATTCAGTTCATTCTCGGTGGTTCAACTGTTAAGATCTATTAGCTTAGGATAAAAAAATCGTTCTAGAATAGTTAAAAGTATCAAAATGGATAAACGAATTTTGTTAGTGTTCTTAGTGCTGGCAGTTACTACAGCTAATGCTGGCCATAAAAGGCGTATGCAAATGAGACAGCAGCAGGAAGCTCAGGAAATGCAGCCTCCGTACGGACTTGGAAGCGGATATCAGGGTGGAGCTCCTTTCGCGGCTGGAAGACAGTATCGTCCTATCAATATTTACTACTCCAGAACGGGTAGTCGAGGACCACCTCAAGCTCCTCATCGTCCTCATCATCCGCATTACCCGCCGCAATTACCTCCCCAATATCCACCGCAATATCCACCGAGGATTCCATCACCACCAATTGGTCTTCCACCGCATGGAGCTCTGCCGTCTTATCCATCACCACTTGCCCTTCAATTCGGACCAGGAGCCGGACACTATGCTCCCAATCATGGATTCTTCATGTCTATGCCACCCACTCAGTATCTCCCATATCCATTGAACATCCTTAACCCATACTTCCTGAACTACATCCTGCCTAAGCTGCTGTACTCGTACATGAGCATGATGAATCCCTACGCACTGCGATCAGTTGCCCCAGTGACTCCACCCAAATACAGTTGGTCCACCTTCTCCCCAGCCGGCGATGCCATTCGCGTTGATGAGGAATGGAAAACTGTAAGTATTTCTTCAATGCTGTCAATTTTGTCACTAACAAATTTAAAATTCACAATATTAATCCAACCACCTTTCCCCCTTTTTAGCACATCATCAATCACGATAACGATCATGATCAATATGAAGCCGGCTCGTCGGATGCGGCATCAAAAACTAGTGCCCCAAAGGAGGTGACAGAAACTGAGGGTGAGAAAACTGAAGCCGCGAAGGCTGTTGCTGAAGAGCAGCCAAAGCAGAAACAGTAAATAATTGTAAGCATTGAATTTATTGTTAAGTTTTTACTAAATAAACCTTAGTACGAACGAACTGAAAATCTTGTGTTCCGTCTTCGTTTTTTGTTTGGCTCTAATCTCTCATTAAAATTAAAGTACTGGTTTTGAATTTGCATAACAATTCTAGAGTTTTTTTTGATTAGGTCGTATGAGCCACTTGACTTGATTTGAGAAAATCGCTGTTCAAGTTTTGTAACACATTTTTAATTCCTGTTTTAAATATATCGCTCAAAATTATCTGGAAATTAGGTTTACATTATATTAATAGATTAGAAATCAGCTATTGTATTCGGTACAAGCATAGATTCAGTTGTACTTGTAAACATTCTCTTAGGACCTTCCGCATTTTACGTTTGGCGGAAACGTCATTTTGCAAATTGTTAAAATTTCTTTTGAAACTTGATTATATTTGTCTTAACTTCGCCAATATTTGCTAATTAGCTTTAACTACTAATGTTCTCTCATTATATGGCTATTCTGCAGAGTTGCGACACTTGATTCCGAGAAATTCTTGATGCGTCAATTTCAAGCGCACCGCAAAATAAAGCATAAAAGAAAGCTGACTTACCTTTGACTTCCTGGAACGTTGTGTAGGTCCAAGTAGGTGATATGCGCTCTACTGAATATTCGGATCCTCAATTCACCTAACACTTTGTGAGCGGACCTTGTTTTCATGGTCGAGCGATCTTCCTCCCTCGATGCAGAAGCCTGGAATCGATGCTGAGGGGCTCAGGAGATTATCTTGTCCACTTGACATTGTTTCCTGTGACTCCTGTGACTGGTTCAAGGATTGAGATAACCGCGACAACTTATCTAAAACTTAAGTTTTTGTTGGCTGCCACTGGTGGGAGAAAAAAGTATAGAGCTGAAAACTTATTCAGCCATAAAACTAACAGTACTTGAACTTACCTGCATATTCATTTAACTGAGATTATTGACATCACTCTAACTTGCGATTTCTGTTTAATTTTCCGAACTATCAAACACTTAGCACGGCATTTTCTGCAAAAATGCATAAAGTCGCAAGAACCAACAAAACAAACTATTATTTTGGGTCCTTTTGTTACACGGCAATCCAGTGCAACGCAAAACGTCGCAAATACCAAATTGCACTCGAAAATGAGAAAGTCATTATACGTCTTAAATTAAAATCATTTTCTAAAAGTAATTTATTGGTCAAATGAAACCAAGTTTTTATCTAACATAAAATAAAGGCTTATAAATCGTTTGCAGCCAATAACTCGATTTTGTTTATATTGGTTCTTACGACCTAATCAAAACAAACTCTAGAATTGTTTATTCAAATTCACCCACATTGAAAAACACACGTAGTAAAAGTAGATAAAATAAACATACAGTAAAAGTAGATCAACTCGATTGGGAGTTAATTCTTTATCATTCATTCAAATTGATGTAAATAAATCATACATTGACAACACAGTAATAATTCCTATACCAATAACAATACCTACACAGAAAAAAAATCTGAATCCTTAAAGGCACTGAAATTGGAAACCCGTGATATTACAAGGCATAGAACGCGATTTTGTAATGTAAAATCACACAATCAAAAATATTTTAACCATTAACAGCACTGAAATTGAATCACACTAATATTACATTACACAGAACACGATTTCTGAATGTAAAATTCCGTCATATATGATGCTTCTTTTTATTTACATCATAAGTGATGTAATTTTGCAGATTTTTATTGGTCACACTAAAAATATGAATCCATAACAACACTGAAAATTAAATTCCCTAATGCTACATGACATGGAATATTCAAATAAAACGTAACGTATAAACAACAATTTCTATCCTTTTTTTCATATACGGAATCTTCAAGTCGTCATCGCAAAAACCAAATCGATTTCTTCCAAGTATCAAACGCTCGTTTTAAATCATGGTGGATGGTGCAATTTGCTCAATTTTATCATGGTTGCTCAAATTTTAGTTCAGTGGTAGCAGACGGATAAAATGTCAATTTTATGATGATTTATGAAGTGTTTTGTTTACATCGAGAAATCAATTTTATCGAGTTTGATTGAATGATAGAATTGCGCATTACTACCGGCTGTGACAATAACCAGCTTTCTTACTGGCGGGACGATCCGGATAACGGCAAGGTACCAAATGGTTTGCAACCTGCTCGATGTTGATTCCGTAATCCTCCAGAAATTCTCTATTGATGAGTTTCCAAGTGTAAAGTTTTTGGAAAAATCTAATTCCTTAACCATTTTTATTTCAGAACACTCAGTGCATTAGGCGAGTGCTAAAATTTCTCCAATGGAATGTCGTGGGTTGTTCAGAAAGTCTCAACCTAGCCATTTGTTGTGTCATAGCTGTGTGTTCATTCATTCATCAATCCATCATCGTCGACCGAGAGCAAGGCACCGACGACAACGGCAACGTACAACCCCTGCAAAAAATTCCCGTCGAACCAACGAAATCAAAGCAAGGAGATTGAGGTAAGCACCTTATAATTGACAGAGGCACTTCCGCATCCGCTACCTGGATGCTCAAAAAACTAAATTGAATCGAGCTGATTTAGTCCAGTTTTCATATATTCTATCATTAAACAGGTTATTACTGCAGTATCATCACCATGGCTAAGTTTGGTAAAATTTCGGACAGCGTAAGCAGCCGAGTTCTCGATCTCGAATATAACATCAATCCTGTTGAATTCCACCCAGTGGAGGGATGTGGATTTAGCTGCTGCTCTTTTATTTTCTTCGGTAATGAGTTGTCCCATCTCTCAGACAGATTTCTTATGTTAATGCTGTGTTTTCTTTGTTTTCAGGAAAATCTTCATCGAGAAAATAAATGACGTGTATTTCTATTGTGAAAGCAAATGACCACTCCAGGCTGGTAAACAAGGCAACAAAATAGTCTGTGGTGTAAAAATGGCGTGTATTAAAGGGAGCTGAAAACTGTATGACCAACTGAAAGCGAAAGAAAAAATCTTGGACCACGTGATCATTTTATTCGACCAAATTTATCAACGATGTTAAGTGCTAGAGTTCAGTGTGCAGAGTGGAATGTTTTATAAAATGCAAACAAATGACAATAAAATGGAAAAAAAATTCTTTTGATTTCTTATTGGAAACGGAAAAGCCCTACAAAAAAGAACAATTGGAAAATTACATTACATATGATGTAATCGAAAAGAAGCGAAAGAATTTTCCATGCGAGTTTAATATTACAGGTTTTTCAAATTACAGACATGTAATATACAACTCGCACTGAAAATTCCATCATATATGATGCTTCTTTTAATTTACATCATATGTGATGTAATTTTACAGATTTTTTTCGTTGTGTGTATAATAAACTGTTTAAAAACTGGAATGTTTTTTTTTTCAATTTTCTTAGATTAAGAAGTCTTTCAATCAGCAGTTTGAGAAGCGAAAAAGTGTCAACGAAATAATGCAACAAGATAGAACATTGAAGTTGGATTGAGATTTTCACAATACACTCAAGGTGAGAATTATGCTTATTTTTGCAAAACGTTTTAGGAACTAAACAAAGCTGAAAAATTAACGGCTTCAAGAAATATGACAGTAAACAACATTTAAAAATTGAAATAGCTTTATTGTATGGCATTTTAATTTTTACATTTTTAACTTCTAAAAACTCTGACCTTTTAACTTATAGAGAACAATGGTATTTTCACGGTTTTCAGTAAAAAATGCCCTGGTCACAAGTTTTGTTTTGAAATTCAATCAGAAAAATAAAATCATTAATTTGACTTCAGATATTTTGCAATTATTGCACTGGGCACCTTTCTCATTTTTTATAAAAAAAAAATATCGAGCAACACTGTACAAAGCTTATGGTGTCAAGTAAAAAAAAAGAATCCTACCTACTGAACTGAAGATTATATACGTAATCGTATAATACGTATGGGATTCGTACCAACACATAAAACTTTCTCTAGATTCATCTTTCCAGGTTTTTTAACATATCCGGGCTGGGCATTTTCTCCAAAAACCTGGAAAAAATCACCATTGGATTTCGAAATTTTCTTTTCAAAGTTTTTGTTTTAAAAATGATGAACACATGCCAAATTATTTCTAATCTTCTGGTTCTTACAATTCTGAAAAATGGTAAAAAGTTTTTTCCTTTTAAGCAATCCGTGCAGGCTTTTATGGCAAAATGAAACCTTTTTTTTATCATACCTTTAAAGAAAAATTTGGTACAATGCCACAATTTGGGACTCAATTTTCATATGTGGTTACCTCAATTATGCCAAGTGTAGGTTCCATTTGAACTTTAATTATACCTCGTTTAGTCACCGTTTCAGGACTAGTTTTAAGAGCACATTGATGCCACCTTTTGGTTTCGAAGACAATGAATCATCATGCTTTCAAAGATTTTATGGAAAGGCTGGCTAAACTAAGAAAAAAAACTTCAAAAAGTCAAAATTTGGCATGGCTATGCTATCCGCAAATAAAATGAGAGCTGAATTTTAACCCACCATATTTCGGCAAAATAATATTTTTGGATACGCTAATTAAACCAAAAACCATACATTGTCATTTATTTATTTTTATTCAAATTTGGATTTTGATTTTTAGTTTCTTAGTAAACTTTCGCGAAATCTAAAAATTATGATAGGTGTCATCGAACTATTATTTAAATAACACTTAAAATGTCATTTTATTATTTATTGAAAATCAAAAATTACTTAGCAATGCCTAGTTTTGCAATCTTAAAAAATCAATACCATGTTTATCTATCATTTGGATATCTATATTCAATTCAATCAAAGTTTTGGTATCGGGAAAATACTCTACACAATATAATTTTCTTACTCATGATCGTTAGGCAAACTCGAAAAGTAATAATGTTTACTGATATGGTACAAAATTACTCAGAATAAAAGTATCAAATCAATGTTATTCATGGTAAGTTATTAATAAATAATTCAAAATGTTGATTCTTATTCTGAAACAGAGTTCCAATCCTAGAAAAACCAACAAAAAAATCTTAACTAGAAATTTCAAGCTAATATTTTTGAAATACAGAGAACGAATGCGAATAAAAATTTCGAATCAAAACAGAATTTAAGGTTTTGGACATAATAATAAGCTTAAAGAAATATAATACATAAAATATAACTCCAGATTTTAAAAGAAATTGAATTCGAATTCTAAAAATCAGATCAGGTCAGAAATTTACCATGATTAAAAATTGTAAAGCAAAATGATAATCATTGTCCATTTTTAATCATATTAATTTACATTGCTTTTCATTATTTTCAAAGCAGGGTTGAGTGAATCTTGATCTGTTTTATCTTAATTTTGAAATTATTTTCAATGACGACTTAAAAAGAGAATTTTCTATAAAGAAAAAATAACCATTTTGAAACTAAGAGAATTTGTTCAAAACACATAGATGATGATTAAGTAGTATTTGATAAAAAGGAAATTATTCGATTTTATTTCAAGAGTGCTAGTGAAAAAGGTCAGAGAAATTTTTTTTATATTTCCGAATTCTCCCAGTTATCAGTTTGATTTTTTTCATTAAGTTATGGTCGATTCCATGAAGATGAATTAAAACAACAAAAGAAAGTACACGTTTAAAAATTTTTAAGCCTAATCATAGTTTTAAAACTTCAAGCTCTGAGTTGTCGCTGTCCTGGAAAGGAAGTAAGGTAAACATTTATATGCTTTAAAAAATATTTTATATTCGATTTAGTTAGGTAAAAATTTGTTAAAAATCTCTTACTACACAGAATTGGGAAAATTAAACAAAAAAACACGTTTTTTGCAGATGTTAAAATAACTTGAGGTCTTGGAAAGTAAAAAAAAATCTTTTTAAAACGTTATTTGTAGTGTTAAAAATTTTTGTCAGGAAAGTACAGATTTTTTAAAATAATTTTCACCTAATTTAAAAGTTTCAAGGCACCAAAATTGATCAAAATAAGCTTTTGAATTCTTTGCACATAAAAAAAACTGTGAATTTTGCGACCTTGTGTAATTTATCCTTTCGAATGTGAAGATGAAGAACAAGAAAGACAAATTAAATTGAGGCTAAAATTGGTTTCTTTGTGAATTTGGCGTATCTGCATAAAATTTTTAGGGGAGAATGAGGATACTTGATCCCCGGGGATATTTGATTCTTCCGCTATATCTCGAAACAGGGATGTCTTACAAATATCAAATGTTCTTGAATAATGTGAGAAATAGAACAATACAACAGGAGTGTTTTCTCAACAAATTTTAAAATTTAATGTTTTGAGTTATTGCACTTTGTTAGAAAAATTTAACAAAATGTGATATGAAGATCTATTTTTTATCATTTTAAAATGTTTTCAACATGAGAAAATTATAACAAAAGTATTTATTCCAATATGTCATTCGTTAGAATATAATATGAACTTAATAGTGCCATATTTTCAAAGCAATAGTAAACTCTCAATTTATTTAAGAAGAAGTTTTCCTAAATGTATATTATGGATATATTTGATCCCTAAAGTTCAAAAAGATATATTTTTCTTCTGAATGGGTCGTGGGGTTATCATGAAATTAAAATTTTATGTTCAATAACTAATGTTTATCCAGTAACTATCTGTTAAAATGGATTGAAAATACTGTATTTATCTAAAAACTAGAAAAATGCGCCTTAAAGTATGCAATGACATTTGGGTAGTAAACAAACTTTTAAAATTCTCTTCGCTTGATACTTACAAACAGTGAAATGAGAGCCAATATGGCAAAAAAAAATTAAACGAACCTTTTATCTTCGGATTTTACAAGATTTTTTCCTAGGGTCAGGGCACCGTGAGTTAAGGATCAAGTCTCCTTTAGTAAAGAATCAAGTCTCCTGTAACTTAAAAATATCACAATTTTTTTAAGTCTCATCAAAATGGTTCTAGTTCATCTACGAATTCATTTATAGTTCCAACTTTTGGAGCATTTTAATTTGAAGATACACGATATCATGAACTGCTAAAAACGGCGAGTTGCTAAATTTTCCAAAAAAGATAAGATGAAAAAAAGAAAAGGACATCAAGGGTCCCCATCCTTCCCTAATTATTTAAAGGATTTTTTTATTATAAATTTAAATTATTTTTTGGTTTCAATTATAGTTGTTTTACAATCAATGTGGCATTCGCGACTTTATATCAACGTTGCAGTTGGCGGGAATGGGGGTAGGCTTAATAGCGGCACGTAATCCAAACATACGGGAAATTTGTGCCTACCCTAAATTTATCCGGTACAACTGTGTTCGATGTTTAATCATGAGCTCGAACTCATGGACATCGGCTCAGGAAGCAACTTACTTGCCAACTGAGCTATATCATAAGCCCATAAAATTGATTGGAAATAAAGTTATGGATGAACTTGTTAAGATACAGTTTTTAATAGAAACAAATTTTGAAGTTGAAGCACTAATAAATTCAAAGTAGGGGTTTCCTTTGTCAAGATTTGAGTTTAAGACAAAAAGTTTGTAATAAATTGCTAATCGAAATCGACAATTTAAAAAAAGTTTCAACTCGTGACTGTCATACAGTGTCGAAGAATTAACTCTCTAAGGTCTATAGTGAATCACTATTAGTGATTAAGTATAAAATACCGTTATGTCCTGTTGAATGTGTCGCCAATAATTTCGTGTTCACCCTTGACAATGAGTATATCGATTTTCATAAAAAATGAAATTTCTGCATTTTCCTTGAATTTGTAAAAAGAATTGATTTAAAACTGCTCTAAAGATTTTTTGCAAAAGGCGTAGCATCTAAAATAGCAAAATTTTAATAAAAAAAGTTTTAAAGAAAGTTAGATTTTAGTTAGAACTATTGGTCCTTATACTGTGAGTCACGTAACGTAGCTTATAATATTTCCTTCATTATGGAAGGATTTCGCGCCAACTCGGCACAATATTTGGTATGACCCACTCAGAATTGAATGAGTCTTTGTGTGTGTATAGTCCTTGTGTATTTAAGGCACTTGTAATATTTATTTTTTCCCGAATAAGATCTACACGAACATTTAAAAAGGGCCAAACTTTTCAGGCCAATGTTTAATGAAATTTTTTAAAAATTTGATCGTTTTAAAAGTGTGTTTTTCGATCCATTAATTAGAGACAATTTCATTAAGAGTATTATAATTCATCAAAGTAAAAATCATGAAAGCTCAAAGTGAAAACGGCAGTGAGCATGCACCTAATTGAATTGTATGGGTTTATAATAGACTAAGGTTACCATACGTACTCTACATGTACTCTTTTTCGGTCGAGAAATGGGCTTACTCTTCTTTTTGTGAAATTTCACCAAATGTACTCTTTTTTTTTTTTTTTTTTTGTTGAAATGCATTTGATCTGAAGAACCTACGAATTTCTTCCATTTTATGAGGTTGTTTTACATCTTATGCTAAAACTACGAAACAAATACGACCTACAACAAATTACTTTAACATGTTGTTTTCATTTACATGCTTTTCTAGTTGAAATAAGGTCAGCGAGATAAGTGCCTTTGAGTATGCAAACAGTATTCAATATGTACACAATTTAGGTAGTATGATTAAATGCGCGCAAATCTTAAATATTTTTTTATTTTTGACACTTAACCAGCGTTATGGCATTCGTGTCTTATCTCAAATAGTTATTGTAAAGTTAGTGTACCCGTCAACAAAAAAAATTATTATGTTTTTTTTGTGGTTTGCAAACATAACATTTAAATACTGATATCTCATAGAATAATCCAACTTTTGCATAACCTCAACAGATTGACAGAATTTGATTGAATGGAAATATCTCGGTTTCCAATTACAGTAAAACCCGGCATATTCGAGGAAGAAAGGGCCTCCTCAGATAATACGAAATATTATCCTATCCTGTTCCTTCTGTTTTGAATCCGGGAGCAAAGCTCCATAATTAATTGACACTTGTATCAACCTGATTGCTGAGAGCTTAGAAAACAAGAGTTATATCGTTTCTCCTGACTTGTTTGGTAAATGATCTCAGTGTACTCTTTTTGATGTTGCGGGATCTGGTAACCCTATACTAGACAGTGAACATTCGATTAGAACATTAAAATTCAGTTAATTTTGTAATGCAAATATATATCTTTGTTATCGGCTGATACGGAGTTAATTTGTAAATTTAAAAAAAAATCAACTTACTCAGTACACCTAGTAAATGACGACCTTCTAGCTGCCTTAATGCTCGGTTCGCTTGGCGCGCTCATTAACCCATCAATCAGTTCTTTCCTAAAACTTATTATGCGTCGATACGAAGTGCAGGGAAATAGACCTTCTCAGAATCAGACAGGAGATACGGATGATCTCCTAGTGGTGGTTTGATTTTTGATTGAAGGAAGTACCATGTAAATTTAGCGGCATTTTCATACAATCAGATATCTAAAACAGTTTCAATATTTTGTTAAGCACTCATTTTTCATCAAAACACTAATGCAATTTTGTGGTTGAGGGCTTTGGTAATTGAATTGTAGGAAAGTCAAATAAAGTCGCTTAAATACTTAGTTTATTTCATCAAAAAATATTAAATGAAAAAAATTGTGAACTTTTTGAAAAAAATTACGGATTGAAACAAATAATATCTGAAAAAAGTGAAAGTAAAATTTTCACATATTTTTCTTTAAATATACAGACAAAATATGTAGATACAAAATACATTTTGTCGATGAATGTCAAGATTTAGCCCAGATATTTTTTCCTTATTAGTTAAAATAAGCAAAAAAACTCAAATTTACGTGCTTTAATTTTGGATTAACACGTTCAAAAACTGAAGTTTTTGGGTGTGTTTTATCAAAATTAACATGAACGAATTTGAAACCTTTAAATATAATTTTCATCTGCTAATGCATTCCAATGAAAATATAATGTTTGAAGTGTTTCTTCTTACTTCTTTCGAGGATGTGATGGCAAGCATCATAAAAATGCTAACACCACTGGGCTAGGTGGGGTAATTATGAACAAAATTTCTTCATTTGGCTCACTTACAGTCACCATATGTTTATTTCTTATCACAAACTCTGAAAAGCTGCCAACAATGAATGTTTCCGTGCTCTTCATCATTCTGTAGAACAACTTTTTGTTTTTGGTCGCAACCTATGTCCTTGAGACTTCTGTTCATAATAACCCCGTCTGTTTATATTTACCCCACTGTCTAGGGGGTAATTATGAACACGGATTACGAACTTGGTGTAAAATTTTTGAAAAGTAACAGTAGTTATACGTTACATTTATCCATAGCAAGCAGTGTAAGGTGATTTTTTACTCAAAAAATTATGTTCATAATTACCCCAAACTCTGATCATAATTACCCCGAGACTAGTCCAATATGATTTATATGGTGTTAGAAAATCTCTATTCTACAACAAATAATGAAAATTATAAGTAGTAAGAAGAAAATGGGTTGTTTTATAAAAACTCAATTCAATTCATGTATAAAACTTGCAAAATAAACAAATGTAATCAAAATTAATATGTAAAACAATAGAAAAATAGCTATTTAGTGTTCTTTTTTATTGATATTTTTCTATCTTTTGTTTCGAGAGTTAAATTTCTTTGTTGCATCTTTAACGTTTTGGTTGGTTTCTTTTTTCCGTTTTTTTTATGTCTTTACAGAACATTTTTATTTGATAGGACTTCTCCATACGTGTAAAATTTTAGACGAGTTAGGCTACTCGACAGTTTTTACATCCGTTTAAAATGTCCTGCGCAGCAAAAATCAAGTTTTCACCAAAATGTCGTGGGCTAGGCTTTTCACGTACGTGCGAGGTATCATAAAATTGAAACCTATACGTATACAGAAAACTCGAAAATATTTTAAAATGGTTGTTTCACAAAAACATTCATTAAAATCTTCTTGGATCAGTGAACAGTCATTTTTTACAATGCTTGTCAGTTCTATATGATTGACAGTTTTGAAAAATATTTACGCTTATAAATTTTTTTATCACCTGTAAAAATTTACCAAAATTAGCTCTATTCCTCAAAAAAATTGAAGTACTACCGAAGTTTTCCTCAATAAACTGAAAGAGAAAATCTTCATCCGAAATATATTCATTTTGTACCAAATTAAAAAAAAATATTCCAACTTAACATTGAGAAAAGTATCTAAGAATAAAAATTATACTGCAAGAAAATAAATTTTAGATCATAAACAATTATTATTTGCTGTAATTCTAGTGTTCTGAATAGTAGCACGTTGTCCAAACATACAAACATACAAGAAAATTGATGTTTGCTATCTGGACTTATTCACCAATTAAATTTATCGAAGTTTTTCATCTATTTTACTGTTGACCACAGAGCTTTAAGGTTCATAATAATGTTAAATTTAATACAGTTATGAATAAACGCTCGATCTGAAACTGAATTTAATTTTTAGTAAAATTAAACATTTCTTCAAGTCTGGTTTATAACCTTGTTATTTATCAATTATCAAAAAACCTGGTTTTCGAAGCACGTAAAACCTGTACTCGATATTAGAAAACTATTCCTGGGATACAGGTTTTCGGTTTTGGTATTACCGGTAAAACTTTTGCCTGCTTTTTTTCTACCAACGAAAAGCAAGTTCTTATTACTTTTAAACAAAATTAAGACTTGTTTAAATTTGGTTCCGGATTGAGCATTTTTTTTCAAAATTTCAATTTTATTAACTTTTTTTCACTTTTGAAATTTTATTTCCGGTTTAAATAAAATGGGGTTCAAAAGTTTTTTTTCAAAGACCGAAAAGAACTGGCATAGTTTTTTTTCTAAATCCGAATATCATTTTTAGAAGAAGAAAAATCTATTTCTCAAAAAATCAAAACTTAACACATATCAGACCTAATTTAATAATGAAATATATTGAATTTGGTCCAGTGGATTCTGGGATATAAATGCCGAGTGTTGATGTTTCCCGGTTTATATTTTTTCACGATCCTTAATGTGTTAAGATCTTATAGAAGGGGGGAGGAGAGTAGTTTATTTTAAAGAAATTTCTTATAAGGGGAGGAGGGGGAAGTGGGTCTGGAAATGCTTGGGTAATTTGTGAATGGCCCCGTAAGTTGATGAATGAATCATTTGACCATTAAAAAGCATTAGCAATGTCAGAAAATGCATATGATGATGTGTTCATAATTACCCCATAGGACAAAAACTATGGGGTAAATATGAACACTCATCTGTAAATCAGTGCGATTAAATTTTTTCAAAATTTCATCGAAATCCAAACAGAGCATTTTAACCTGGATGTAAAACAGGTGATAACAACATTCCAGCTGGATTTCCTATGATTAGATATTCAAAACATTAAACACTGTCCGAAACGATTTCCGTTTCACGAGGTAATGGTTTTTTAAAACATCTGATATGATATCATTATGATTTGAAAACAGATCGGAAACAGCTTACAGCTATCAATCGGATGTTAAACTACCACTTTTGGAACTTTTTGTGTTCATTCATCCCCCACAGCAGTGCGTATGGCACTTGTTCGGAATTACCCCGTGTTCATAACTACCCCACTAGACCCTACCCACAGAAAGTGCACTTTGTATGCCGCAATCGGGATTTGGTCTCATGACCGTTGGCTTAGAAAACTTGGAGGTTGTCTCTATGCAGCGGGCGGCGGCTAAAGATTGTTTTCTAGGGATCCATATATTATGTAACGCGTCAAGGGGCAGGGCTGGGAGTTATGTTGAATAATAGCTGGTATCTCTTTGATGATTTTGGTTATAAAATCAAATTCGAATTTGTTACGTAGGTGGGAGGGAAATAAAAAATGATCGAGAACGGTGTTACTTTTTATTGAACAGTCCTTTAATATGACGTGTTTGAAAAATTGATGATCAACTTTAGTGCCTTTCTTTTTATGCAAATTCTATTATTTTAACGTTAATTATAACGAAAATTTCTTTGTAGCTCATAAAACTTATTTTTCTTAGTGTCAAATCTTCAAATGGAAGTTTTGAGTTTGTAAAACTAGTTGAATAAATTTTTTGTATGTAAGGAAAGTTGTGCAACTTTCAATGCCAGAAAAGTGATAAGTAGCCTTAAGGCACTTAAATTGCTTTGGTTTTGAGGGACTACTTTTATTATTTAAGATTTATTTTAAAATCCTTCATTCCGGCCATTAACTCAAGTACAAATCTGCCGTTGGGTTAGACATACCTACTACCCAAAAACACAGTCATGACTTCGTGAAACTCCATTGTTTGTTTTCGATGCATAAAAGAGATTTATCGTCATTATTTCTTGCATAACTATAAAAGGAATTGTTGACCCAATTTGGTGTCTTCAGATGAAAGCTGAATCATAAATTGGGCTATAATATGGTATTTTTGCAGAATATTTGTTGATGCAGACGGTACTTTTAGACACCATTTAAAGCTTAATTACATTTTTTCACATTAGAGGCCATTGCCTTAATTTTTTTTTGAATATTTTATTTGGAAAGCTAATATATTGTCAATGCGTTTTGATGTGCTATTTTATGTTTTCCGTTGAAAAAACAAACAGAGTTATGTAGCTTTGAAATATGGTTTTATTTTATTTACAAAAATAACCGAATCTAACCCAAAAAACTTAAATGTTAGAAATCAGAAAAAATACATATGTTTTAACATAGTGTAAATTAACCAAATATTCAATTTCGGGGAAGGTCTGGAGACCCCTGGCGTTGTCAGATAATTAAAAAAAATCCCATATGTCAAAAAAAAAATTCACGTCAATCAAACTTGTAATTAACTTGTTTTAGACAAGCTTCATAAACAAATCTGTTTGATTTAGCAACTCGGCACGCCATTTTAGTCAGTTGCCTCCTGGGCCGATGTCCACGGGTTCGAGCCCAAGAGTAAAAATCGAACACAATTGAATTTTGAACACCATAAAGATAGTAAAAAGACTATAGTCAGAACAAAACAAAAATTACAGATATTTTAAAATGATGCTTTCACTTTAATGATCATTTTTTTTCCAAGATTTTGTGTTTTTTTTTCTTCTCTGCAAAATACGGAAATTTTGAAAAAAAAAACATTTAGAAAATTGTAAACCAAATTGGATGTCATATATTTCTTAAAGCATGAAGCAATTCGTTCTGGAGTCTTCAAGAAAGTTGGTTGATGAATTCAAATCTTGATTAGGAACCTACTCTATTTTTTGTAAGCCTAGTGATGTTTGTAAGAAATAGTTGTAATGTTATCGATCAGAGTTTCCAAAAATTATATATTTTTTTTTTTTAATTAAATACAACATATATGTTTTTGTGAAAATGTTTGCTGAATGATATAAAGTGATATAAAGTTTTTTTTAACTCTTTCAAATGGCTCTTTTTGCTTTTTTCCCCTAAAATTTAATAAGTTAGTTTAATTGATGAAGTTCACCAAAACAAGTTGCACATATGATGCTTCTGGAATAGTATTTTTTTGAGTTTTTATTCTTGTGTAATCTAGTGATGTATTATTTTTTTAGAAAAAGCCATGTTTAAAAACGCCTTGATTGTCCCAACACTACGTTTGTATGTAGTAGACTAATCTTGCCAGAATTTCCCGGATATTTACAGTAAGGTGGGGTAAAAGTAAATTTCAGGATTATCAGAAACTGAGAACAGCAAAATTCAAAACTCTGGCGTGGATGGATAATGGTTTAGAAAGACGGACAACCAGACAAGTTATTTTTCGTAGTAGTTGAAAATACTCCGAAAAATGTGGAAAAAAGTTGCTTTTTTCGTAGTAATGATGTAGGGGAGATGAGGGCATAATGGCCATCTTTAGGAAAACGCTTATTTAACCATAGAGAACAGTTGTAATATGTGAATTACATCATTGTTTCGTGTTCAGACACTCAAATAGTCTATGGCCTAATTGAATGAAACGTGAAAAAGTAGATAAAAACGTTTAAAAATGCATTTTAAAAGTTTTTGCCGAAAGCTGAAAACTAGTCACTGTAGAGGCATAATGAGAAACCCCCCGAGGCAGTATGAGCACCATCAATGAAGGCATAATGAACGTTTTCTGCCGGGGAATCTAGCAGCGAATTCGACTCGATGAAGTCAACTGACTAATAGAGCTACAGCTTTACTTGTATTGTCTGACGATTTGGCTTATTGGTTAGATGTCGTAGAGGTAATCAGTAGGCTCGAGTTCGATTCCTGGACGAGGAGATTTTTTTTTTTTTGTTCATTTATGATTCATGATCATGATTGCACTAAACGGTGAGGCGTAGATTCATCAAACAAAGCAATAACAAAATAATCTAGGTCTGTTTGTAGAATTCAAAGAATGAACATATGCTCATAAATTATGTTTCTGGTGTTTTGTTTGACGGATGATGCTTTGATGCTATTAGCCGTATAATTTAACAATAAAAAAAATCAATCATATGTGCAAAAAAAAAATCCCCTGGAACAGGAATCGAACTCGCGTGCAACTGATCACCTACTGTCTACTGATCACCTCTCTGGCACCTTACCAATAGGCCAAATCGACAGACGAAACAAGTCAAGCTGTAGCTCTAATATTCAGTTGACTTCATCGAGTTGAATTTGCTGCTAGATTATACATCAGAAAATGCTCATTATGCCTTCATTGATAGTGCTCTGTTTGCCTCTAGTGATCAAATTAAAGTAAAAAAGCGTTTTAAAATTGATTAAAGTGAAAAATCAAAAATTTTATGATGTTGAAAATTGAGAAACAATGTTTAGATCATGTTGCAGTGCGTACATTTCAGATCATGATGATTTAAAGGTCAGAAAAGCTTATTTGGTGGTGCTCAAAAATTATAATATTTTCGTCACTTGAGAACCTAGCTGGTTATTATTTAATATTTCTGTAAAGATGAAAAGGATGTTTCTTTTTTGGTGAAAAATTAATACTATGGGTAGTACAAACCAAGTCCTTATGGAAATTTGTTTAAGAAAATACGTACTTATGTAGAAAAAGGAGTGCTCATTATGCCCTGGGTGCTCGTTATGCCCTTATCTCCCCTAATATTTTAAATAACGGCAAACATTTTTAAGCAATCAACATTATTGTATTCAACGTCTATTTAGTTGTTTTCAATCACTATCGAATGCCAAAGAAACAATTTCATTAATGTGTCTCTGCTTTGCACGTTAAACTGTGAATCATAAGAAGCCTTAAAGGGGCAAAAGTGCGAACTGAAAATGGGGCAAAAGTACGCATGATATTCAGGGTCCACCGAAGTGAATCTGAAAGGAATGTTTTTACTTCTTTTTTAAAACGCACTGAAAACCTCAGTGTATATTTATGCTTCTACAAAGACCAACTTGCGCGAAAAATTGCTGAAATACGGTTAGAACTAGATTTCGTAAACCTGTTTAACATGGAGAATTGGTGAAGAGCTCCGAATTCGCGCAGGTTGTTCGCCTATGTAAAGGATTTGTATCAGAACACAAAAGCTTCTGCTGAAAGCAAAGATTGATATAAAATAATCTTCCATCTTACTTTGTGAAAATATACTTTGTGAAAATATACTTTGTGCAAATAACTTTGAATGGTCGTACTTTTACCCCACATAATTAGAAGTTTTTGTCCCAAAGGTGGGGTAAAAGGACGTTTCGATAGCAGTTAGTAATCTCCACTACTGCTATCTGATGCATCGATCGATTATCTTCGTATTTTCTTAGAAGAGAGATCAAAGTATAAAGAATCAAATACTGTTCTTGGTCTTTTGGAAAAACCACTGCAAAATTTTCTACAAATAGGATAGCTCTAACATCGTACTTTAACCCCACCATACTTCAATACCATTAAATTTGGAAATGGTCCAGCCTGGTTCGGTTGCGCTGATTTTATTGTTTACGATTTTTGATCACCGCCAGTTGTTGTTATCTTTTTAAGTTGATATTTTTCGGTGATTGTTGAGTAAAAATAATAACAATTTCTTTACGTTTCGGCCTACTGGACAATTTCAGCCATCTTCAGAAAAACTGTATTCAGGTAAAAATATACAAAATTTAAAATTAACACACTTAATTCACACAATATGTCTTAAAATTACTTCACTTTTCTCCACTTACAAATTGTATCGCCGTGTGTTTCCGTTACGGCTGTCTTATTTTATTTGAATCCAAAATTTTAACCGCTTCTAACAGCTGGTGTCCAGCATTCTCGGCGTCGGTGTCGGCAGAGTCGTGATGTCAGCTGGAATCCTCGTGTTTGGGGTCGTCGTGTTTGAATTTGTCGCTTTCGTTTTGAATTGAGGCGTCTCTCTAAGTTTTTTTTATTATTGAGCTATATATTTTCGAAATTTCAATGGAATCTTGTTTGATGTTTACTGCATTTCCTTTCTTCAGTTTTATGTGCAATGTTTCAGCTGTTTTCCTTTTCCCTTCTTCATTTACTCTTTCTAAAATATAGCTGATTTTATTGAAAACAACCCGGTTTTGTCCGAAATATTCACCTTATTTGCAAAACCAAACAAAAAACTCAAATTGAGTTTTTCTAACGTTTAATTTTGTGCCCAAAAAAACAAAATTTTATGCCTGAAGTACGATTTCAAATCTGCTTATGGGTTTCGATTAAAAAAGAAGTTTATTTTTTTTTATTTATAAAAATCTGGGATTTACACAATTATCTCCTGATGTTGTCTGGATTTTAGGTTGAAAACCTGTGAATTTACATGCCCGGATTTTCCTGGGTTTTTATATAAAATAGCCCGGCCGGATACGCGCGGGGAAAACTTTGGCAACCTTAATATATTCAATATCGGAGTTCGGTTGGATTTTGTGAAGTTTTTGTATGCAGATTTCGATACAGCATTAGCTTAATGGAAACAGTTGAGCTAAGCTCGTCAACAATCAATCAACATTAAATTGAACAACTTGAAGCATTTGTTATCAGTGTTTTAAGTTTAGCTTATAATGAAAAGTGAAGAAAAATATATAAAACACACTATCGGTTCTATTTAGAACCTCCCTTAACATGAAAATAGTACAGATCATACGTGTTGGTCGATCGCGTGAGTAGAACCCATTAATTGGTGTGAAACATATTTTTAAACTCACTTTTCTATTATCTTTCCACGTTTGACGGATGATCCTTTTAGCGCACAGACTCAGCTCAGACATGCGTGCATGTAACTTTCCAAAGTAATGTAGAATTTGTTGTTTAGAATGTAATCCTACAATGTACCCAAATGTTAGATTGTGTGCTACAACTAATTCTATAACATGAATACACTCTGTTCTGTTATAACCAACAAGTTAATCAAAAAGAAATGTGCCTGTCTGATGGATTTTCCTTCGAAGAGAAAATGGTTTTCCTGAAGCTAAAATTTATAAACCGGGTAAACGAATTTCCGGATCTCTCTAACTTCCATAGATCACGTGGGCCGAAGCCGTGTAGCAATTAAAAAGCCCTGTACGAAAAATAACAATCGCTGCCGAGAAAAAAAAATTGGCAAATTTTAAATTTCAATCAGTCGAACATCTTAACTAAAAGGGCCCAGAAGAGAGACGAGCCCGTTTTAAATTAATCACCAATTGAAATTGTTGAACAAATCCTAAACATTGTAGGGCGACTTGAGTTGAGTTGAGTTGCCTGGTGGTTTTCTTTAGAGGAAAAAGGCTGCTGGTACAGTGATATAAATTTGTTATTTACAAAATCGAACAACAACAACCGATTTCAATTTCCAAGCGCAAGCGCAATCGTAATGAAAGATAGCACCACATAAGTCGGTTGCTGCTGAACATACGCCGGGACATGGCTTTACGCGTAACATTTGAGGTACTTGTGGTAGGCAGCTGCTATGCGTGGTGTGCCTCCGCGCGCTTGTGGAAAATCGAAGAAAACTGGGGAATTTGTAGAATTTGAGTGCGCTTTTGGCGCGCAAAGGAGTTCATCAACTTGATGATTTGGGTTTGGGGGGCGGTTGTACGCGAGGTTTTCCTACTAGCTACCTGGTTTCGAGCGTTTGATTTTGAGTCGAAGGGGTCGTAACCAGAAAGCCTCAGGTCGGGGGTGGTTTGCAACATACACCTATGTGGTGATACGCTGTTAGGTGTTGAAAACTCTTTTTTTTTTCAATTATGAAAAAGTGCGTTTCAAGAGATTCTACTGAACTGGATTAACGAAGCGCCATAATCAGTGGTTTAGAATTGAGGTGGATTTTACATATCGGTTGTGTACATACTGTCTGAGTGGATTGATTTCGAGTTTAAGTCTCTTCTTCTTTGGGTAGATTCGTTGAACAATCGAAGAATTGTTGGCGTGGTGGTGAAATTTGTGCGAGCCCTTTCTCGCGAGTGCAATGTGTGGGAGTTTTCACTATAAAACCGCTCAACGCACCATCAATCACCATCAGTCGTTCAGTGCTTATCAGTAAAGCAGGTTCTTCCATCAAACTCCTATTAGTTTCAACTTTATCTAGTGTTTTTTTTTTAATTTTACCAACGATGATTAAATTGGGGTCCTTGGCGCTGCTCCTTTTGGGATTGAGCGCCGCCCACGCTACCGGTGGAGCCCTGACTGGAGATATCGGTGTTGGTGGATTGGGAGGTGGATTGGGAGGAGGACACGGAGGATTGGGAGGCAGGCGAGCAGGCAAACTTGGCAAGGGGGCCAAGGGATATCTGAATAGTGTGGGGCTGGGAGTGGGTTTGGCCAATGGCCTACGTTATGGGCTGGGATACAGTGATCATGATTACGGTTATCATCCTCTGGGAGTGTTTGGCGGAGTGACTCCAGCGTATTCACCATACCATATGCCATATTACTACGATCCTCTTCATGGACTGTACGGAGGACATCACGGCCATCATGGACACCACGGCCTTGCGCTCCCCTATGGATTGGGACTCTATGGACTGGGACTCCCTTACGGATACGGATTGGGACATCTGGGAGGACATCATGGTCACAAGCACGGCCACAAACACGGACATCATCACCAGTACCAACCCTATGGAGCGTATGGAGCCTACCCTAAAGTGAGTTCTAAATTTAGGAGCATCTGAAACAAACTGCCAACTAATACTCTTTTTTTCTTCTCCTTCAACAGTACGGTCTGCACTTCGGATATGAACTTGGCTACCAGGGCAAGCTCGGATTCGTCAAGCTAAAGCGTGAGCATGGTCCGCAGTACCAGATCTCGTTCGGTCTGGGCAAGGCGCACCAGCACCAGCATCAACCTCACCACTAACCCCAACACTAGATAGTAACTCCTCTTTAGATAGCTGATAGTTCAAACAGTAAAATCGCCAATTCGAAGACCGAAAACAGGAAAAAAAATACGATTCAAAATACACCGACAGCGACTGCCAGACGCAAGTTCACAACGAGATCAACCCTAACACTCAGGACACAAGACGGGTACTAGTCTGCGCACAGTGATACCTCGACATCTGTAAGTCACAAATTCAGCCATGGTCGTTCTTTTTCTTCGAACCCTCGAAAACGACCCCGGTACTCCCAACTCAAGATCAACGGGAAGCACCACATCACATCACCAAAACAAAAATGCTGCGGCTGTGTGAAAAAAAACAAACTCACCCCAGCAGAAATTGCATGCCTCGTATGTGTTCGACCTCTGGGTTTCTCGCAGTGAAGTGAAAATTCATCCCTCATCTCATCGTTAGCCATGGTCATCAAAATCTCATCAACATCATCACCATATCATAATGAGAATCATCCGGAAAACGAATCCCCAGTCGAATGTCGTGTACAACAAGAGGCGACGCACATCTTTAAAGGTTTTCGAACACCCACCGAATCAACTACAAAATAATGTAGTACAAGAGCAGAATTAAGAAACTAAACGATATCGAAGCGATTTTTGTTTGCATCGATGAACTCACCCTAAATATTCCCTGAGTTCTCCTACTACTTAATTGTATATAGTCTATCCCTAAAAACATGTTACAAACTAAATCATCTTCGACTGCGCTGCAGCAGCTGATTTTAAACCCAAAATGCGCACAAAGTAATACACCAATCGACGTGTGTTTGTGGGCGCAACAATACGAAACAAGTTTTCTAAATTAGATAACTTGAAAAACAAAACATAACTCTAGGGCTGCGAAACAACAAAAACAGGAAAAAATGATAGCAACTACAATTACAAACAAAGATAACAACAACAACATCAAAAAACAACAACAAGACGACTGCATTCAAAACAAGCCAAAAGCCGATAATAACGTAATAAATGAAAGGAGTCTAAACCTGCTTATAAAACGAAAAAAAAAATCGATTTCATTTCATTACCCAAAAGATATCACAGACCCTTCAATAACAACACACTCAGTGTGCGATATGTATTAGCCTAATCACGCTCAGCTCAAGCGCAAAAGTGAATTAACTGCAAGTTATGCAAAAGAGTCCAAACAGTCCACTAACATCCAACAGCAACAATAACAACAGCTTAGAAAGCTTAAGCCAGCCAGCTTAAGGATCGCCATATTGTTAGCCGGGCTTGCGTTTTGCGCCTCTAAACATGACAGCTCGATCGATTAAGCGGCTGCGCTATTAAAAAAACACAAACCAACCGTCATCCGGAAAATGAAAATGAAAACGAAAACCACTTTCGGTGCGGCACTCGATGAAAAAAAAAGTTGCGTGCTGCAACTCTGGTAAGGAAATGTTTTTCCAGCCATTTTGCGCTTTGATAACACCGATAACACCGTACATCTACCTTTGGTACATAAACAAGTGAACATTGTACACAACAGACAAACCCTATGGCATCTGCAATTGCATCGAAAGTGCATCGATGAAATAACTGACTGGGGCGAGGAAAGCAGCATGTTCCAGTGATTTTTTTTTTAGCGAATCATTTACACATTTTTCGATCGGTTGCGTGCCACGCCGACTTTTATTGACACCGTTGCCGTCTGTTGATGCAATCCTTCATTCGCGATGTTCAGACGATATGTTTAGCAAACCAATTACATTTGCTTTCGGGTAAATGCCTTAACGGGTGCCTGGGTTTTTGGTTGGGATTGGAATTCGAAACTGGAGAAAAACAAAGCAGTTAATAAGGCTTTCTAAGACTTCAAAAGCCAATTTCGAAGATGATCTTTAATATGGTTTCATGAAAGCTTAAGCTTTATACCACCAACGAATACAATGATGTTCCATCTCAAATTGAAGAATTTTCGCTCAGTTATCTAAAACTAAAAATTGTACTATTTGATTTAGCCTTACTTATGATTCTATTTTCAGCTTTTCGTTCATTGGTTGATTAACTCAGTGTTTTCATAAATTCCTTTTTAGATAATAAAAAATATTTATATTAGTACTAGCTGATCCCGAACGAACTTCGTTTCGCTTTTAGCTCTTTCAAGCTGAAGAATGTTTGAATGTTAATTAGAACACATTTACACGACAAAATAGCTTTAAATATTAAACAGTATGTAATTGAGATGTACCGAATATTCGGTCGGCCGCCGAATACCTCCGAAAAATCGTTAAGCCGAATATTCGGCTCACCGAATAGCGGAGCTAAGTATTCGGCCGAATAGGCCGAATAAGCCGAATATCTACTACAGACTTATAATTTTTTTCAAATGATGTTGGATAATATACAAAAATTAGTGTTGTAAAAGCTAGATAATAATTGAAAACTTATGGTTTTAGCAATACATCAAAGGTGTACCCGCGTATCTTTCAATGTAGAGCGTACAGGAGAATGCTGACAAGTATCGCTTTATACTTTGAATATAGTTTATTCCAGATTATTTAGGCTTCACCATAAAACCAGTAAAGATTCCAGATAAGTCAAATCTGGCCGGGATGTCCAGATATTGTATAAAACTTCCCTAAGCTTGCTCGGGTTTATTCAAATTATTTGCTAAACCAAATAAAAAACTCAAATTTCTCTTTAAACATTTTTAGATTTTGAGTTCAATTAAGATTTTTTTTAAATTTCAAAATAAACATAAATTGTTTTCTTCAAAAATAACCCTAAATGCCTGATTATGTAGATATGTACGTGTGGTTGAAAGCATGGTATCCTTAAGGTTCAAGATCATCTTACTTTTCAACAACTATTTTCAAGATATATTGCTCAAATTCGACCTTAATCTAATTAAATATCAAAAAGCAATTTCAAATAGCTTGGCACCTGTTTCGACATGTTTTGTCCCAGATTTCACGGGAACGCAATCACTTTGATGATAAACGACCTAAAAGCGACTTATCATCTGATGTTTTTTCAGTTATTGGTAATATTTTAAATATCAGAAAGACTCCTACTTAAAAATATCTCGTAATACATCATCCGATCATATCATCTGGTTGAATACAATCGACTTAATACCTGAGGGCCATAAAAGGGTGATACGGTCGAAATTTGGTCAAGGGAAAACGCGTGTAAATCAGTAAAATCGTTTATTAAAAAAATCAAATTAAATTTCTTTTTCAAGTTTAATTAGGTGGTATAAAATTCAGGAAAAATATTCAGTTAGGCTTCCGCTTTTCCAAATCCGAATTGCCGGGCCTTACGCTTAACCCCTGCCATCAGATGTTGTACAGCCACCTTGTCCACCTTCTTTGCCGCAGAAAGCCAGTTTGCCTTGAACTGCTGCTCGTCCTTAGCAGTTTTTTTTTGGTCTTCTTCAGGTTCCGCTTAACAATAGCCCAGTATTTCTCAATTGGGCGGAGCTCTGGCGCGTTGGGAGGGTTCTTGTCCTTGGGAACCACCTGCAAGTTGTTAGCGGCGTACCACTCCATGGCCTTTTTACCGCAATGGCAAGATGCCGAATCCGGCCAAAATAGTACGGAACAACCGTGTTTCTTCAGGAAAGGCAGCAGATGTTTATTTAAACACTCTTTCACGTAAATTTCTTGGTTGACAGTCCCGGAAGCTATGAAAATGCTGCTTTTCAAACCACCAGGTGCAAATGGCTTGCAAATCCAGATAATTTTTCGCGAACTTGGACAGTTTCATGTGCTTGAAAATATCTGCTACCTTTCCCCTTCCTTTTGCCGTATAAAACTTCGGTCTTGGAAGCTGCTTGTAGTCGGCTTTGACGTAGGTTTCGTCGTCCATTACCACGCAGTCAAACTTCGTCAGCATCGTCATGTACAGCCTTCGGGATCGCGCTTTGGCCGTCATATTTTGTTTATCATCGTGATTTATAGTCACTTTCTTCTTGTAAGTTGATAGTCCGGGTCGTTTTTTGGCTCGATGCACGGTTGTAGGCGATACATCCAGCTTATTTGCGGCATCTCGAAGAGAGAGGTTAGGGTTTCGCTTGAAACTACCGCCAACTCTCTTTGTCGTCTCAGTGGCTTCCGGTTTTGATTTCCCCCCGATCCAGACTTCCTGGCAACAGAAAAACGTTCCCCCAAACACTTTAATTACATTTGTAACGGTTGAGTTGGCAACTTTTAGCGATTTTGCCAGCTTTGCGTGCGAGTAGCTCGGATTTTCGCGATGCGCGAGCAAAATTTTGATACGCTGCTCTTCTTCCTTGGACGGCATTTTGACAACTGAAGAGTGAATTACAAAATCAAAATAGAAGCAACATTCTACACACACACCTTCAAAATGAGGGGTGTTCAGGTTTTTTAAATGCAAAATTGAAGAAATACGTCAAGTTGATATTGACCAAATTTTGACCGTATCACCCTTTAATATGGAAGAATAAGGAAGCATTGAACCAATCGCTTAAGTTTTTTTCATTAAAAACTCAATAGAATATTCGATTGGCCGAATAGTTGAAAGTCAATATTCGGTATTCGGCCGTTCGCCGAATACCACTATTCGGTACATCTCTAGTATGTAATTATAAGCGATCTATTTGCTTGTTTACCACACTTAAAATTAAAAATGAGAAATTCATTGACCGTCTCGCAAAGAACACCTGTGTACGGAATTTCGTCTTGTTCGGATGCATAGTAACAAAACTATTGCTAAAACATATAAAAATTCATATAAACGACTCCTTTTGCTGTCATCTATTACAAAATTTGAAATCAGGAGTCAAGTCATTCGTCCTATAAAACTCCCGTAAATGGATTATTGTCTCGATCCAATGTAGAGAAACATAAATGCCCAATCCCTTTTTCTGTCGTTTGATTCTTAATTTGAATCCAGTTATCTATTGTCCGCTTTGTAAAACATCCGGAAAATGCACGACCCCTTTTCCTTTCGGCTAATAGAAACTTTGAAATCAGGAATCGATTCCTCGTCCTGGTTGAATTTTTGCCTCGATGTGATGCCTTATACACCACCGAACCCTGACGGAAACTGTTCTTGGAAGAAACCCCAGTTAATCCCCTTTTCTTTCCTATAATTAGAACTGAATTGACAGTTGAATCGCCGCGACGATTACGGCACCCGTCTTACAAACCCAAAGTTAGGAAAAATACTCCCGGCACATAAAAACTTTATAAGTAAAATGCCTTAAAAAACCATTTGTAAATAAAATGATGCCTTATAACGTAATTGTTGCAAAAACGAAGGATAAAGCATGGATCATCTTTAATCTTGACGCATTAAAACGGGTCAATCTCGGAGCTTCGTCAACAAAATAAACATGTTTTGTACTCAAAATGTAGGTTTTTTTATTGAACTCTAAAGGAAAAATAATAAAAAAAATACTCCGATTTGGTTTTGATGAAATTTCGAACTTTTCGTCGAATACCACCAGAGTTTGGACAGCTTGTTCACTGACCTCAGCAGCCGTTTTGTTCCACAATCTCTTGAGAGCGGATGGGTGGGTTGATGTCCTTTTCGAGAAAATCCACTCCGTTTTCCGTTGTACTTCGTTGGAACATTTTTGTATAACTTCCGGGCACGTCCTTTGACTACTACATTCTGCTTTAATGTCCGGTTTGGTTGCCTATTGGCCCGATAAGATCGTATTCCTTCGCGCTGACAAATCCTTCTGACGGTGCACCAGTCCCAGTGCCCTGGGTTTTTTGCCTTGATCATTCTCAACACCTTCAAATGCAGTTTCCGATCCTTAGTTCCATTATGACGCTTGGTATGAACCTGCCGATCGATAGTAGGGGAGGAGCGGGATATATGCGCCTATTAAGCAGAACACTGATTTAATCAAATATCGCATCGAATATGTGTACAAAAACTATATACACGTGTGCAGGCATATGTTTTCTATGCATTAGAGTAATTTTTATATTAAAATTTTCTTCTGTTTCCAAGAAAACGATTTTATTGTAAGTGTTGTCTAAAATGCCGAACCTCAAACCGTGCGGGCTAAATGCGCCTATTTATGTTTTGAACAAAATTTCTGTTTTTGTGCAATATTTCCGTATAATTTCATTGAAACTGCTAGAAAGTAATAATTTCCGTACGACAAAGCTGAAGTTTCATAAAATTTTTTGTATATTATAATTTTATGGAATAAAACAAAAGTTAGGGTTGCCATAGTATAGAGGCAGTTCATCCATGAGAAAAACTTCATCAAATCTGTTTTTAGATCTCCAACTCTCTCTATGTTATTCAGTGCTTAGATTTGAAAGTTCTTCAATGATAAAAATCATTTAATTATTCTATTTAACCTGTTATTTTAGGATGGAGGCATTTTACAAACATGATGGGGGCATACAAAAACACTTTATTATTCCACCATTTAATCATTATTAAACCTCCACAAAAGCTGAAATATGTTTTATTTCTTAAGTTCATTTGAGTAAGGTACAAAAACCATCCTAGTTTTTGTTTTAAGCTTCTTTACGTATAATTTTTAAAAGTCGAAATATGTATTACATCAAAATGTATCAAAACCTATTAAGATTTTTTAAATTTTTTTGAGTTTGTAAATTCATAAAATTCTTTCTTGCCTTATGTTCTAAGCGTATCACCCTCAAAATGCATTGGTCAGATAAGTTGTCTAGTCAGCTATTTCATCAAACAGCCGTAGGGTCATTTAACCCGATAGGCCCATTTAGGAAACCTTTTCCCTATGCAGGCCGTATTTTTCCTGGCAACTCGTGGGATTCAGATTATACACACGGTTTTAAAATTTTCATCCTGTATGGGATACCCCGCTTCATGCGTCGATATGAAGGTGCAGAGGTTCTTGTGTGTGATGGAAATATGTGTGGAATTCTTTGATAGAAATGCTTTCTATTAAGGTTGCACAGATAAATCTGCAGCACAAAAGAACCGCTACACTGAACTTATGTCGTTTAATCCTTAATGGAACTGCATCAATTGCCTTGGTCCAAGAACCTTATTTCCGAAATGGAACTTTTTACTTAGGGAATTTGCTCAAACCAAACTTTACTGTGTTCAGTGTAATTGGAATGACTAATGCCCGAATAATGCCTCGTGCATGTATATTGATAAACAATTCTTTAAATGCAACACTTATACCCAATCTAACAAAAAGAGATATTTGCGTCGTTCAGGTTTCGCTGCCTGATAGAAAATACGTCTACTGTTCAGCATACTCACCATATGAACAATCATCCCCTACGGATGATTTAAAAAATGTCATTTCATTCTGTGAATCACAAAATATACCGCTTGTAATTGGCTGTGATGCCAATGCCCATCATTTTGTATGGGGTAGCTCAGATATCAATCTGAGAGGCTTAAATTTTATGGAATATTTAAGCAGCACTGATTTAGAAATAAACCAACTTTTGTTAGGTGTGACAGAGAAGAGGTGATTGACATCACACTTTGTTCTAGAACAATTTCTCAGGAAATTTCAAATTGGCATGTGCCTAACGAAGAATCGATTTCTGACCACAGGTTTATCTATTTTGAACACTCAGGTGAGTTTTTAGAAACAATTACATTCAGAAACCCAAGAACAACTAATTGGGACCTATATTTGGAGCATCTTGCTACTAAATTTCATGGATATACACCTGAAATTACTACTCCTTCTGAGTTGGATGAAGTGGTTGCAAAAACCACCGAAATTATTTTAAATTCTTATGAAGAAGCGTGTCCCTTACGAACGTTGAAATTCAACAAAAACAGTACACCATGGTGGAACTCAAATCTCAGTAAATTACGAAAAAACTGCAGACGCTCTTGGAACCGAAGGCGCACGGAAGGTTTTGATGCTTTCAAGTTGGCTCGCAGAGCTTACCGGAAAGCAACAAGAGCTGCCGAACGCTCAAGTTGGCAGAGCTACTGCACAAACATTTCAGGCTTGCACGAAGCAAGTAGGTTAAATAAAGTCTTAGCCAAATCAAAAGATTATCAGGTTTCATACCTTAAAACCCCTAGTGGTGATTATACATCAAACGACGAAGAAACATTAAGTTGTCTATTCAATACTCACTTTCCAGGATGTGTTGATCAAGATTCATCGATAGAGCCTGAGTTCTTTTCTGGAAGTCTAGATTCCTTGCATTTTTCTCGGAAAATAGTTACTACAGAATCGATCAAATGGGCAATCGATGGTTTTGCTCAATACAAATCTCCTGGAAGTGACGGTTTATTTCCAGTTTTGCTTCAAAAAGGTTTCGATCATTTTAAACACATATTAAGAAAAATAATGATAAGCAGTTTTGCTCATGGATATATTCCTAAACTTTGGCGGCAGATAGCCGTGAAATTCATCCCTAAAGGGGGACGATCATCATACGACGAAGCCAAAAGCTTTCGTCCTATTAGTCTAAGTTCATTTCTATTAAAAGCACTTGAACGTTTAATTGATCATCATATCAGGCAAGAATGCCTTGTCCAACATCCGCTTAATGCTACACAACATGCATACCAAACAGGAAAATCAACATTAACTCTTCTGCACAACGTAGTACATAATATTGAAAATAGTTTTTCACAGAAAGAATCATGTCTAGGAGCATTTCTAGACATAGAAGGAGCATTTGATAATGTCTCGTTTACATCGTTAATGGATGCGGCACTACTTCATGGAGTGCCTAGTGTTATAACTAACTGGATTAGCGCAATGCTAAGTAACAGGAATCTTCATTCGTCTTTAAGACAGGCTTCAATAACAAAAGTTAGCACACGTGGTTGCCCACAGGGAGGTGTACTATCACCTCTTTTGTGGAACCTAGTTGCAGACGGCTTGTTGAGAAAACTCAATGACCGTGGAATACCAACCTATGGATTCGCAGATGATTATCTTCTGCTGGTAAGAGGTTTGTGCATAAGCACATTATTTGATATAATGCAACAAGCTCTGCGCTCTGTTGAACGATGGTGTTCTCATGTAGAACTGTCAGTTAATCCTCTAAAAACTAATATTGTATTATTTACTAAAAAACGTATCACCCGCGGGGTGCGCCCTCTGCTGTTTTATGGTTCCGAAATCACCGTGTCTGATCAAGTTAAATATTTGGGTGTCATTCTTGACTCCAACTTAAACTGGTCTGATCACATCGAATTCAGAATCAAAAAAGCATGCATGGCCTTCGGACAATGCCGACGTGCAATCGGAAAAAACTGGGGACTCAAACCCAAACATATTCACTGGATTTACTCCACAATAGTAAGACCAATTCTGGCCTATGGGTGTCTAGTGTGGTGGCAGAAAGGAGAAGTTGCAACAGTTCGGACTAAACTAAATCACCTTCAAAGAATGTGTCTTTTGGGGATGTCCGGATCGTTCACTACAACTCCTACTGCAGCACTAGAGGCTCTGTTTTCTATCAAACCTCTACACTTGTTCCTAAAACAGGAAGCCTTCTCATGTGCTTTTCGTCTACAGGCAGTTGGTCTCTGGCTGTCAGGAAATATCGAAAGATCATCGAGTCATACAAATGTGTGGCCTGAATTAGTTAGATTAAACAAGTTTAATCTAGCGCCAAACGATTTAACACTCTCGAGTAGTTTTCCCTACATGGGGTTCAAAGTCAAATTTCCTTCTCCTCAAGAATGGTTATCAGGTTTCGTAGAGGACCAAATGTCCTCTCATATTGTATTCTATACTGACGGTTCATTATCAAACGGCCGTGCAGGTGCAGGAATTTACTGTCACGAGTTGAACATAGAATATGCTCAACCTCTAGGAAAATATTGTACAGTCTTTCAGGCTGAGCTATATGCTATTATGTATGGAGTGCAAATTGCACTTCAAAAGAAGATTATGTTCAGAACAATTTATTTCTGTTCAGATAGCCAAGCAGCTATCAAATCACTCAGTGCTTCCAGTTCTAGATCAAAACTGGTAATCGCATGCCGGAAAGCAATCGAAGAACTTGCTGAAGGCAATGGATTAAACCTTCTATGGGTACCCGGACATAAGGGAATTTTTGGAAACGAATGCGCCGACGAACTCGCTAGAGCTGGGTCGGAAAAGGAATTTTACGGACCAGAGCCGGCTGTCCCAATATCACCATGTTGGTTCAGAAACCAAATTCAAACTTGGTCCTCTAACCAGCATGAACGATACTGGGAAGAGTTGGACACCTGTCGTCAAACTAAATTATTTTTAGAAAAACCATCTCCAATCATATCGAGTTACTTATTAACTTTAAATAAATCTCATTGCAGCATCTTGATCAGAGCACTCTCCGGTCATTGTAAACTCAACTATCACATGCACAACATTCAGCGTGCTGAATCTCCAGTATGTGGTAGTTGTGAATCAGATGTGGAAGATCCCTTCCATCTTATATGTAACTGTCCCTCATTTGCCAGACTACGTTTTCGTACTCTGGGATCTTACGCTTTAAGCGAATCTGAGTTTAAGAAATTAAACCTAAAAAACATTCTATCATTCCTTACCGAATGTAGAAAAGAGCTTTAATGCTAATAATCCCTAGTGGAAAGGCTTTATGCCATCTTACATAGATTGAATTTATTTCTTCCTTTTATAGGTTTTTCAGGTTTCTCAGGTAAATGATGAAATCTTGGATAAAAAAAGGCTAGGCACAATTTTCCCGTATGTTTGGATAACGTGCCGCTATTAAGCCTACCCCCATTCTGATACCTGATACCTGATGTTCTAAGCGTATCACCCTCAAAATGCATTGGTCAGATAAGCTGTCTAGTCAGCTATTTCATCAAACAGCCGTAGGGTCATTTAACCCGATAGGCCCATTTAGGAAACCTTTTCCCTATGCATCTCACGGAAACGTTTGAGAATGCTGCACACGGTCGATTTGACCATTTTTAACGATTGCGCGTCTCACGGCTTCCATCACGTGTAACGTTTTTGAAACAAAACGAATCGTAATGAAATTTTCAGCATGCACTGATAGAGGAAACGTTCCTAAACAAAAAACTATCAAAACATTTCAGAACCGACAACTAGGAGCGCTATGGTGAAATAAACAGCGCGTTCAGATTTATGAAGATCCATGCTTTATGGGTGATGAAAAAGGTGATTTCAGTTAATTTGAATTTAAAAAAAATGCTTAGAGATCAATATTATTGTAAAAATTCAAAGACTCAACAAAGTTTGCCGGGTCAGCTAGTTTTCATATAAATAACATTAGTTGCAACTTATAGGTGATTTTGAAATTACTGGATCCTGGAATACAGTTTAAAAAACTATGACCAATCATATGTTTCAAATAATAAAACGTTTCTCCAGATTGAAAGCATGCTAGAGTAAAATTACAATCGCTGCCTGGAGTAAAATACGATGCGGTAATGTAGGGTTCAATAATACAAAATTACAATAATTAAAAAGTTGACAAAATTGATAAAACTAACATCAATGACACAAGATTTCATATTTTTCATTTTTGTCACTTTTGTCACTTTTGTCATTTTTGTCATTTTTGTCATTTTTTACATTTTTGTCATTTTTGTCATTTTTGTCATTTTTGTCAATTTTGTCATTTTTGTCATTTTTGTCATTTTTGTCATTTTTGTCATTTTTGTCATTTTTGTAATTTTTGTCACTTTTGTCATTTTTGTCATTTTTGTCATTTTTGTCTTTTTTGTCATTTTTGTCATTTTTGTCATTTTTGTCAATTGTGTCATTTTTGTCATTTTTGTCATTTTTGTCATTTTTGTCATTTTTGTCATTTTTTGTCATTTTTGTCATTTTTGTCATTTTTGTCATTTTTGTCATTTTTGTCATTTTTGTCATTTTTGTCATTTTTGTCATTTTTGTCATTTTTGTCATTTTTGTCATTTTTGTCATTTTTGTCATTTTTGTCATTTTTGTCATTTTTGTCATTTTTGTCATTTTTGTCATTTTTGTCATTTTTGTCATTTTTGTCATTTTTGTCATTTTTGTCATTTTTGTCATTTTTGTCATTTTTGTCATTTTTGTCATTTTTGTCATTTTTGTCATTTTTGTCATTTTTGTCATTTTTGTCATTTTTGTCATTTTTGTCATTTTTGTCATTTTTGTCATTTTTGTCATTTTTGTCATTTTTGTCATTTTTGTCATTTTTGTCATTTTTGTCATTTTTGTCATTTTTGTCATTTTTGTCATTTTTGTCATTTTTGTCATTTTTGTCATTTTTGTCATTTTTGTCATTTTTGTCATTTTTGTCATTTTTGTCATTTTTGTCATTTTTGTCATTTTTGTCATTTTTGTCATTTTTGTCATTTTTGTCATTTTTGTCATTTTTGTCATTTTTGTCATTTTTGTCATTTTTGTCATTTTTGTCATTTTTGTCATTATTGTCATTTTTGTCATTTTTGAAATTTTCTTTATGTTTTTAAATCAGGAACGTTGAAGGTAAGACTACCCGATTTGCAATATTTCATTTTGTACATTATGTTGTGTTTTAAAATGAGGAAGCATTTAGTGTAATTTTCTTAGTTAGGAAAATGTTTGTACAAGGAACAGATTTTTTATTGAAAGCTAGTTTGCTTATTGTTGTGCTCTTTCAGGGAAAATATAAAAATCCTATTTTTTTCGCTGAAAAAGTTACAGACTCTCAGATAACTTTTGCATAACCAAAAGGGCTAAGGAATTTGACTTTCAGTACTTTTCGGTTGTAGTTTTTACACATTTCAACCTGTTTAATTTCAATATTTTTGTATATTTTTTAATATTGTTCCACAAAAAACTGAAATATTTCTAATCTTATGAAAAGTAAATATCACCGTATTTTTCGAACTGTTATCATTGTTTGCCATCCCCTTCTTTAGCCGAGATTTATGTTTCATTTAGGCTACCTAACTTGGGTAAAAGGACTAAAATCGATACAAAAAATAACTTGAAATAGTTCTTTGTGGTACAATTTTAACAAAAATTATATAATGTTCTTTGTGGTAAAATTTTATCAAAAACTATATAAAAATATAGCTAGGAAAAAGTTTGAAGTGTGTAAAAACTACAATCGAAAGTTAAGTTCTTTAACCCTTGGAGTTATGCAATTTAAAAAAAAATGGCCGCCGATCGTGGCCTAAAGGATATTCTTTCTGTGGTCTGGTGGATTTAGCATTTCTGAGATGCTAGCCATCATATCCTTGAAAGATGTAAACGCCTTAGAATTTGGTAAATTAGATCTCTTCAAAGATACATGAAGCTTCACTGAGATCCTATATGTGTGTGTTAGTTTGAAAAAAGCAATTTCCGACGGAACTCGACATGTAAAAAATGCAATTGTATTTTTTGTCAGCGAAAATGTTTTTCGTTGGACAAAAGTCGTTTATAATCATAAAACTAAGCTTCTGTGTTTTTTCAGTGAAAAAATGGGATTTTTAAGTGGTTGATTCGCCCTGAAAAATATGAAGAGTACAGGAAAAAGGGATCAGCAATCAAACTACAGTTTTATCTGGACTACTCTCCAAACCATCATGTGAATATTATCTACAATAAAATATTTGAAAAATCTAAAGATTTTCCAATCTGATGCAACCAAAATGGTTGAAATCAGTAATTATTTGACGAAATGGCATTTCATTGACATGCCACATAACCAGTGATGAATGCCATCCTTAAAAATGTGATCTCATTGTTGAAGCTTTATAACTTTTTTAAATTAAATCTTATCTAAATGCGGTCCCAAGATGAAATATTTATCATAATTTAAACTTTACCCAAAACCGTATTCAAAAGAAATTGACCCAAAGGGACTAAAATTATTGATGAAAAACTGGTTATCATGTTCCTCCCAACCAAATGTCTCAAAATCTTATACAAACTTCAGGCTCGTTGAGCAACCCCTTTTCGTGGTCCGATCTGGCCCAAAATTGGCATGGGCCCTTATACCTGGTCTAGGATCCATGTTAGTCTACGGCCAATAACATTTGAATTTCCCGTACAAATTTATGGCACTGAAAACAGTATAGGTAAAATATGATACCTACTTCAGACAAATTGAAACAATGTTAGGAACTAAGTCTTCAATACAAAACCGAGCACAGAAAACTTTCAAAAGAAAATAACTAGCCTGATATCTTATTTGTTAAGAAAAACTAAGTCGTCATAAGTGAAGACCTTACATTTTTTAAAATCCGAATAACATTTTGGTAATTTTTTCTGAAAGTTCACTTATCGGCCCAACCACAAATAGAATTTCCCTTTGAAGAAATTATCCTCCCTTAAAAAGTGTGCCCCGGTTTTCAACCATGTCTTTTTAGGCATGCTTCAAACGATTCCACTTCTCGGACAACAAGTACGACGGAATTTCCGTGTATCTTCTTTTTTTCCGGAGAAAATGTCGCCGTCATTTTCAGGATCAGAGATCCTTTCAGCTACTCTGTTAAATCCTGTGGCCGTTTTCCCTTATAAGCCGAGTCGAGTTCCCGAAGAACCACTCTCTGGTGGGTCTTGCAATTCAAACTAACCAAAAACATACATTCTAAAACTCGTTTAAACATACATGAATACCAAAACTGACGACTGACTGACGACATGCTTCGCTGGAATGGTTCAGTTTTTTTTTCTATTCTGCATCGTTCCTGCATAATTGACGTCAAAAGTAAACATCTTGCTCTTTAAGCATGAAAACCAAAAGTAAGTTTTCAACTTCGAATGCCAAATTACATTTCAAGTTTTTGCTTTGAACCAGCCCTGCGGCAGCAGAATTTAGCAAGAATCCTTTAGATGAGCAGAAATACCAGGACTCTTCACTGGATGGCACATATAGTGAAATCCTCAAGAGCAAAAGTAAAGACAGTGGCAAAGGATTGCGAAAAAAGAGAAAATAAAACACAGCCAAAACTTCTGTTTGCGGCTTTCGGTCTTCGCTGCGTGGGCGTTGCTTGTGGCTGGCGGTAGCTAAATTTTCGGGCAAAGTCCTTCTGCGAGTTTGTTTGGCGGAGGAAAAGCTCCGGATTCTTTTCATGTCATATATATACGGTTTAAATATTTTCCTGATTTGAATACGTAATGCATGCGGGCTCCATGTGAGAGGCCCGATATTGACTGGCATGAATGAGATGTTCTCTGAATGTGTAATTTGTTGTTTGCAATTCCAGAAATGAGCTAGGCAAAAAGTTTCACTATTAGTGAGCTCAAGAAGCTGTCCTTAGCGACGGATTTCTGTTGGATCTGAAACAAAAAATCTCACACTTATATCGTCAACAGGATGACTCCATGAAAGCTTTCAATCCGATTTAAATGAGGAGTGTGACTTTGCATACTTTGCAAAACTTCCTATTTTTAAAAAAAAATATTTAAAAAAATTAAAGAAACTCCAAAGTTTTAGTTTCCTTAAAAGTATGAAGTACTTGAAATATATTTATATTGGGCTTAAATTCCAATGATTGTGCAAATTGAAACAAACGGAAATGAAATACTGCAAGAATTATCGGGAAAAGAAGCTTAGGTTTCACGGAAATTGTACATTATTTTCTCTATAACAGTTGATCCAGATTCGAGAAACTGCACCAAAAGGCAGCTTCCGAACAATTCCGGGGTAAAAGTTTCCCCCTTCCTTTCGTTTATACTGCAGTAACTATTAACAATTCACTAGCAATACCAAACCCATTTCCTGTGTTTGTGTATTTCAACGCTTTTGCTAGAAAACATCTTCCTTTCTCTTGTTGCCGTTCTAGTTATACATTGAAGCAATAAAAGTTCCATTGGAGCAACTAAACGTCCAATTGCTCTGAATGGGATTTGGGTTCGGTCGTTGCAGTTAAGCGTAGCTAGGAAATGCTCAAATATATTTCAAAAATTCAACGGCCAGCAAAAGGGTCACATTTAATCTGTAACTTCCGCAATTCCAGAGTATATTCATGGAAAAACTAGTTATAGATGTAAAGTAAATGGAACACAACTTTAATTTTGAAATCTATGATAGAAACATATGTTTAAACCTTCTGAATCAATAATTTGTGCAATATCAAACATTGAACAAGTCGACATGAAATATTTGAAACGACCATATGGAAAACTTTGTTGAAACATTTGTCTGTTGTATATGTGTGAATTTGTCACCACTTCCTGTAGGCGAGTTTTTGTTGTGTGGTTGTGTATGTGAGCAGCAATACAAGTGTAAATAATTTCCTGCCGAAGGTTTCGCAAAACAAATAGCTGCCTAAGCCTCGCATGATTTATGGTTTATCATACTGCTCCTATCTCATTGCCTGGAGCGAGTCACAACCTTTCAAATGTTGCGACTTTCTAAATTTATCGCACCGATATGTTTGTATGGGCCTATTTCGTGGAGATATGGGGCAACTGTGCAAGGAAATTTTAACTGTTTATTTTAGGTTTATTTTGACTGTCTTTAATTTTCTGCAATGAAATGTCCATTTTCAGACAAAAGCCATGCCAAAGGAGTATTTGTGTTAAGTAAGATGTTAGTTTTTTTGAGTTTTCTTTAGATTGATTAGTACATTCCTTTTTTTTTAGAAATTTATACAATGAACTGTTTTTGGTAGACATGATTTCATGATTTTTTCCTCCGATATAATTTTAGAACTTTTTACAAAATGCTTAAGTTGTTAAATTGAATTAGTTTTTCACCAAGGGTGCACGGAGTCCTCATTCCCGCGAAGCTGTAAGAAGGAATTATAACTTGAGTATTTGAATAATTATCAAAAATTTGAATGACATTTTTAATCTTTGCAGTTAAATTATGGTAAATGAATGTGTTAATTAACTATGGATGCACGGTTTCACCTTTATTTTGTCATAGTAGACGTTTTATAGAACCTACTGGTCTTTAATAAAAAAAAAACTCATAAATCAATAATGATGTTAATGGTTTGCAAGAAAAGTTTTTTTAATGAGTTGAATTATTCACCATGGGTGAGCGGATTCAACACTATTCATCAAAAATTCACATTGACTGCTTCTTTTGATTAAAATGGAAGTTTGAACATTAAATGTGGTTCTTTAAAGAGGATGCACGGGTTCATCAAAGATTAGGCATTTTCATCAAAGATTAGGCTTTTTGCATACTTTTGAAAAGGCATTTTGATAAGTCTTGACTGTACCAAACTCGGAATCATGTCTTTACACGAACTTATCAAAAGGTGATATGGGGATTTTTTTTATTATCTGACGGGTTTGCGCCGGGGGTCTTCAGATTTTCCCCAAAATTGAAAATTTGGTTCATTTTTGCGACTTAAAAACACATGTATTTTTTCAGATTTCTAACATTTTAATTTTTTGAGTTAGCTTCGGTTAGATTTTTTTGTAAATAAAAAATAACCATTTTTCAAAGCTTCATAACTCTGTTGTTTCTCAACGGAAATTATAAAATAGCACATCAAAATGCATTGAATTTTTATCAGCTTTCCAAATAGAATAGTTGAAAAAAATTAAATAATGACCTTCAACATGAAAAGTTGTAAATAAACTTTAAATGGCGTCTAAAAGTACCGTCTGCACCACCGAATATTTTGCAAAAAATACCATTGTATAGCTCGATTCATGATGCAACTTTCATCTGAAGACACCAAAGTGGGCCATTAACACCTTGAAGAGTTATGAAAGAAATAATGACAATAAATCTCTTTTTTTTTGCATCGAAAACAAACAATGGTCGAACAACTGCACTCACATATGGAGATAGCAAGCACTTTTAACAACATGGAAACAAAAGAACTTATCAAGCACGATATAAGCACGAGTTAAGTACTTACACAGGTCTCTTGACCGGACATTGTCCATCAAAACAACATCTAAAACGGATAAACATTATTCAATACGATGACTGCCGGTTCTGCGGGTTCGAAAAAGAAACTGCAGAGCATCTTCTATGCAACTGCTGCGCCCTCCTAAATAGGAGAGAGCGTGTACTTGGGGCAAAGTTAATAAGCGCACAAGACATATGGTTGCATATCAGCCCTAAGAAGGTTATATCATACATCTTTGATATCATACCCGATTGGGATAAAATGCTTAATCAGCAATCAACTGTCACTTCAACCCATAGTGCAGGTGAGCCTGATAGCATACAGTAACGCGGGGTAATTACCACAATAGATCAATTACTGGTCGCAGTGGGCTCTCCCCTACAAGGAAACAAAGAACTTATCAAAGCTGGTAAAAACACTATTTTTTTGTCCTTTTCAGACTGTCCTTACTCGCATAACAGTCCCATATGAATTTTCGTCATTTTAGGTCAACATAAGGCTTCAACATAAAAGACTAAAAAAGAGGTTTTGTTCTAGAAATTTCGAAAAAAAATATCAATTCGTAGCTGTCCTATATGAAATATACCTGAATAACAGTCCCATATGTGAAATACCACGGATTTGGTTACTTTTCAATGTTTCTTTTGGCGAAATAGTCTTTGGTTTATTGCTTTGACTCAATTAAACATTTTTTTAACTCACTTGATGTCGAATGATGCACACTAGTTTTCTAAGGCAGGTCTGAATTTCTTATGAATGACTTTCTGAGCAAAAAACTATCGGATGCAATCAAAAATCGTAAAAAGATTCAACTTACAATGTGGAATTCATGATATTTTTTTGCAAAAGTATGTTTCTTTTTCTGACAATTGCATTAAGAAGTTAAAAAATGATCAAATTTAAGTCTTAGAAAGTAGCTTGGTGAGAAAAATATATTTTGTATGGGACTGTTATGCTAGTAGATTCGAAAAAGGTTTCAAATATGGTCGATTAACAGTCCCATAATGAATAAAAATGGTGCTCTCGACCGTACCAATAACCCAATTTCGAAAATTTTAGGTCTAACGATTTTTTATGACAACCTAGAAACGATTTTCATTTATGCTGAAAGTGGTGGTCACAATTTAAAAATATATTCCAAAACAGAAGAAGCTGATTGTCTCGCTTGCTTATTTTTGTATAGAGTAAGGTGGGGTAAAAGTACGAGTCGGGTAAAAGTACGTTTTGGGATTATCACAAATCGAGAACAGTAAAATTCAAAACTCTGGCGTGGATTGATAGTGATTTGGATTGCCAACAACCAGCCATAATTTTTTTCGTAGAAATTGAAAATACTCCGAAAAATGAGTTAAAGTAGCTTTTTTGCTTAAGTGATTTAATATTTCAAATAACGGCAAACATGTTTGTGCAATCAAAAGTCAATGAAAGTTTAAATGTGTCTTTTCAGATGGTTTTAATCACTATCGAATGCCGAAGACAGAATTTAATTATTATGTCTCTGTTCTGCACAATTAACTGTGAATCATGAGAAACCATGAAGAGGCAAAAGTACGAACTGAAAATGAGGCAAAAGTACGAAGGGTCTACTGAAGTAAATCTGAACGGAAAATTTAAACTTATTTTTTAAATGCTCTGGAAACATCAGCGCATATTTTCGTTTCTACAAGACTTGATCGCGCAAAAAATTGCTCAAATTCTATGAGAACTGGATTCTGTGAACCTGTTGAATATAGACAATTGGTGAAGAGCTGAAATTTTGCGCAGGTTCTTCACCCATGTATAGAATTTGTATAAGAAACGAACACAGAAGCTGCTTTTGTAAGCAAAGATTGATATAAAATAATGTTCCTCTTGACTTAAGGGGCCGTTCACTAATTACGTAAGCACAATTTTGGAAATTTTAAAACCCTCCCTCCCCCCCCTGGTAAGAAAAAGTAAGATTTTTCAATACCCCCCTCCCCCCCCTAGTAAGATCTTACGTTTTTGATTCTGTGAGAAATTGACACGTTTTTTCACAAATAGCTCAAAAATATTAAAAATTTAACCTTCATGCTTCAAACCAAAGCACTTTTCAAGTAAAACTTAATATACGCATTTGAAAAGCACAAATTATAAAAAACAACAGATGCAATGTCACACACAATTATTTAAAATATTATTTAAGACATAGCATGTTCGTAGCAGCAATAATTTTCAATAAATTTCCACAAACGAATAAACAATATATAATCTAATTTCCAAATAAAAAAAAAGATTGGAAAATCAGGTTAACACCAAGTACATTAACAAATTGTTATGTTTAAACCTAAAAATCATGAAAATCTAAAAAACATCGTTCTTTTTTACTAGTATTGGTGCGAAAATGTTTAACGACAATAACGTTGATAGTAAACCTTAAGGCTCAGACTCATTTCAGCAGTTTTTTGGTAAATCTTTTGTAAAATAGAGTGTTTTTATTTATTCAAAATCATTAAAAGATAAATAACATAACATCAAAACTAACCTGTGCAATATGGTTTCGTATGAATGTGATGAATTATCAATGTTACATTTATTACGTAAGATTTTTTGGAACCCCCCTCTACCCCCCTAGTAAGAGATCGTAAAAAAATGTGAAACCCCCCCACCCCCACTATGTGCTTATGTAATTAGTGGACAGCCCCTAATGCAGAAATGTGGAATTTTGAATGGTCGTACTTTTACCCCAAATCATTCGAACTTTTGCCCCAGAGGTGGGGTAAGAGTACGTTTTGATAGCAGTTAGGCATTTTCACTACTGCTATCAAATACGTCGATCGATTATCTTCGTAATTTTGTAGAAGAGAGATAAAAGTCTAAAGAATCAAATGCTGTTCTTGGTTTTTTGGAAAACAACCGGCAAATTTTTCTAAAAATAGGATAGCACTAAGGTCGTACTTTTACCCCACCATACTCTATGGGACTGTTATGAAAAAAGGGGCGGTAGATTGTTGCAGCTTAACTCACTTTATCTAATCTAATAACATATTCGTTTTTATTAGGGTTGCCATCCGTCCCGCAAAAGCGGGACATGTCCCGCTTTTTTCGAAAATGTCCCGCCGCCGTCCCGCTTTTTAGTCAAAATGTCCCGCTTTTTTTTCAACCAAATTTTCAAAAAAAAACTGGTTGATCTTTACATATCACGAAAATTCAGATTTATTTACGAATGAAATATTAATTCTTCAAGAATGTATCTCATCTCATTGATACATAAATATCACTTAATTCCACTTTAAAGGGGTTTATTTTGACGGACTCATTTTAGATAGAAATCTATCAAACTTCGAGCACCAAAATATTGGTGTTTATGTAGCTTTTCAATTCGTTAAAAAATGTTGCCAAAATGATTTGATTCTGAGAAATGCTAGTGGTAGACTGGTAAAATGACTTACTGGCTCTACTTCGCACTAAAATGGTTTATTTGATTGGTATACAAATTATTTCTAGATGTTCTCAATCGTAGAATGAGACTTGTATGAGTTATACTATACAGTGAAAAAATATTCATGCTAAGAAATATTATTTACAGGAACTATTTTGCAGAACTTAAATTAAAGGTTATTATTATATATTAAAAAAAAAATCTGTAAATACCTATAACATATGAGACAAACTGAAACATGCAAAACTAGTGAAAAACAACAAATTTGTTTATTTGTTATGAATTCAATAATTAATTTTGTCTTGACATTCAAGAACAACTATGGTAAAAGCTAAAGAAATATCTTGGAATGTTTAAAAACTAAAAATAGCTTGTAATGCTAGTCATTTTTTCATCATTGATTTTTTAATGTTTCAATCCAAATTGTTTTAACATCTTTGTGCTATTTTCACTTTTTTTACTTAAGATGCAGTTGGCGAAAAGCATTAAAAAGCTTAAATTTTGTTCAATGTTCACTCCTGAGTTTAAAATTATGGACGAAGATGCGGAAAGCAGGTGTTTACCAACTGAGCTATTCATAAAATTTTATATTCAAGTAAAAAGTACAATACTTTTTTACCCAACCAAAAACCTACATATACGCTAGATTTTTACACCTCCCATAACTTTTTTGGTTGTTTTTGGTACCAGAAAAAGAAATCAAATTTTTGGTAACGATCCATGCAGTCCAGAATTAGCGCAACAAGTTTTAATTTTGTAAGGAAATTTGTATGGGTATACACATTTTTTCATTGTAATACCTCCAGAGATGTAATAAATGATCCAAAAAATATAACAAAAATATAACAATTCATGCGAACCTTTGCAAAAACAGTTTATGACATTTTTAAAAGCTCTAGCAAGCAAAGTCTGCCATTCATAAGTAATTTTCAATGGATCTGAATTTTTTATTTTGAAATGGCCATAACATTGTTCATGAAATGCTTAGCTGCTTGTCACGTTAGCAAAAAATGAAGCCTGAAAATAGTCAAATCCAAAATTTAAATACCAATTTCATTTCAAGCTTACTTGAATTTTCTGGATGATTTAATGTGCAGAGAATCCTTCTTCCATACAAAATTTTAACGCGTCGCGCTTACTCAGGAATCATCCAAATCATTTCAAATTTTACATTGATGCTTGGTGACCCTAAAGGCATCGAAAAACACATGGGAGCATTTTTTGCAGCGGTCTAATACATAAATTTCTTGATTTTTTCAAACAGATTTAAAAATGTCCCGCTTTTTTCGGCTGTGTCCCGTTTTTTTTCTCAAAATGTCCTGCTTTTTTTTAAAACCATCTGGCAAGCCTAGTTTATATCCAGTTTTGCACCAGGTCACAACAAGTTATGCACATTTTACTGTCATTTTTAGAAGTTTATGCGCTAAGTTTTGCATCCGTAATTCCCTAGATTTGATTTAAAATGAACGGTGGAACACTGAAGATTTGTTTGTGAGCGATCGAGGTAGCAAAACACTGACGACGAATCATGTTCGTTCTAGTATGGTAAACCTCAAAACTGGGCGAATGTAGAAAACGAATACGGTAAAAGTATCATATTTTCACCATTTTACAGCCTCGGCTGGCCATACTGAGCTCTTTGATTATTTCTACAACATTTGTGCCACTTTCTCATACTTTTTTGATCCACGGGAAAGGATTTTGGTGTCCAGTGCTTAGCTCCCGATATAAAAACTATGTAAAGCACGTCTATATTTCATTTTTTTAATCACATTTTTGTGATCCCAAACACAGGGACTGAACCTTCTACTATTGGCATTGATTATGCTTCACAATGATCTTTGATCGAAAAATTAATAAGTTATATAGTATATGACCAGGTTGTAAAAGCAACATTCTTATTATTAGTTATATCACTTGAACAATACGATACTCAGAATTTTGGTTAAAATTTAAAGTCAGTTTTGCTGCAAACATTCTACAAAGCACGAAAAAGTAGTGTTTTTTACCTGCTTTGGTAAGTTCTTTTGTTTTCATGTTGTTAGAAGTGCTTGCTATCTCCATATGTGAGTGCAGTTGTTCCACCATTGCATTGTTTGTTTTCGATGCAAAAAAAAAAAGATTTATTGACATTATTTCTTTCATAACTCTTCAAGGTGTTAATGGCCCACTTTGGTGTCTTCAGATGAAAGTTGCATCATGAATCGAGCTATACAATGGTATTTTTTGCAAAATATTCGGTGGTGCAGACGGTACTTTTAGACGCCATTTAAAGTTTATTTACAACTTTTCATGTTGAAGGTCATTATTTAATTTTTTTCAACTATTCTATTTGGAAAGCTGATAAAAATTCAATGCATTTTGATGTGCTATTTTATAATTTCCGTTGAGAAACAACAGAGTTATGTAGCTTTGAAAAATGGTTATTTTTTATTTACAAAAAAATCTAACCGAAGCTAACTCAAAAAATTAAAATGTTAGAAATCTGAAAAAATACATGTGTTTTTAAGTCGCAAAAATGAACCAAATTTTCAATTTTGGGGAAAATCTGAAGACCCCCGGCGCAAATTGTCAGATAATAAAAAAAAATCCCCATATGCCAATCGTTGTCTTCTGCCCCATCGTTCAATCATTCAACCAATATTTCAATTTTTTTTTTCAAAAATAATCCCGAATCAAGTTGGCTGGAATGTATTCTGATGAAATAAGCCTGAGCCTTTGATGCCTGAATCGATGGCAAAACGATCTATCAATGTCATCTTGATAGCATGATTGAGTGTCATATTGTTCCCGATGACAAAATTAGGTTTCATTTAAAAATCGACATGTCGAAAGATGATGCGCAACCAGCACATATGTACATAAATAAAATATTGACAGCAAAGTGAAAGCATTGTTTGATTTTGTATTTTCCAAGATAACAAAACAAACTGTTGAATTAAATGATTTAGCAACAGTGGTTTTGGTTTGGAAATGAGATACCAATTATTCATTTCTGTACGTCAAGTCCTTATTAGCTAACTTAGACCTATAGCTATAACAATCTTGTCGCTTAACCTGGGTGATTCTCAACTCAGAATCATTCCTTAAATACTATCACATTCTGGGCTAACCACCCAGAATAAACTGCCAACACTGCAGGGTAACTCATTACCGCTTGCTGTGTTGGCTGAGTTTAGCGTGCATGATGAAACCATTTATATTGTTGTCATCATCATTCACTGTCATCCGCTATTGTTTTCATTATGCGAATTGACGAAAGAGAATGAAACCAAAACAATCGGTGTTGGTTTTGTTCCAATGTGGCCGCGAAACATCGAGTCCGGAAAACCGTTATAGTATCAACACCTCCCCTCAATTCGCAAATTGAGAGTGCTGAACAGCTTCGCATGCCTCGCCCTCGGTAACGCCTTCGTGAACGCATCAGCTGGCTGATCCTCAGTTGAGATATGTCGCAAAGAAAGCTGACCGCTTCTTATGATCTCTCTGATGAACGCGTACTTGAAATCCAAGTGTATCATCCGCTGAAGGGTCCTCGCCTCCTGCAGGTACTGGATGCATGGGATGTTGTCCTCCATCAATGTGAAAGGAGTGCTAACCACACCCAATTCATCCAAGAAGTTTGTTAGCCACAAACCTTCCTTCGCCGCATGGCACAGCGCTCCTACCTCAGCTTCGGTCGATGAGAGACTAACCGTCTGCTGACGTTTCGTTGGCCACGAAATCAAATTCGGTTGCTTGCTGCCATGGAGCATCGCCCTTGCCTTTTCCATCAGAGTTCGGTTGGCTCGTTCGCTGACGCCGTTTTGTTGCGGGGTGTATGGGACCGTGAATACCATCTGAACTCCTTGCTGATGTATTCACGTCCGTTGTCACATCGCAGGTTGCACAACTTCTAACCGAAGTGTGCTGTAGCCATCGCCTCGTACTGTTTAAACTGCTCGAAGACCTCGCTCTTGTGCTTGAATAGATATTGTCATTGAAGTTGAAATCCGAAGTTTTCGCGCTGGTGATCGGCAACCTTGCCAACTAGCGACGTTGTGAAATATCATTACTGGCAACGCTTTTGTAAAGTAATAACCAGCGTGCCTATACAGCTACGGGTGGTAGCATATTGAGCAACAGTAGGCAAGGAGTACCAAAAGTTTCTCATTGGTGGGGGGTGGAGACGGAGCGCTTTTTGACAGCGAATTGTTCGCCTACCATGCCTATGATTACGATTGCCTGTCACAAGATGGACGATTCCGTGTATTCACGCAGAGTAAACTTGAATTTTGGAACGAATTAAATGTGACTTTGATTCAAAACATTCATTTTTTTTTTTGAATCCAGCTCCTGTTTTCTTTGAATCAATGAATTATAGTTTTGATTGAAAAGAATATTTTTTGAAAGAAAGAATAAATTTTTTGAATTGAATAAGATTGGACTTTGATTTCAAACAAATTATTTGGTTCAAAAGAAATTTGTTCAATTGCATATTTCTTTAGAATCAAAGTAAATTTTCTTTCAACCGAAGAAAAATGTTTTAAACTGAAAAGAATAATTTTTTGAAACAAAAAATTCAAACTTAGAAGATATTTTGCATTGACTTGCAAGAAGAACAGAAAACCGAAAAATCGAATAAAGTTCGGCCGCTCATTTTAAAAATCAAACCAGTGAATCGGAGCAGGGTTACTGATAATCGCTTCGTTTGCTTCAAAATTTCCAATCGTTACGACGCAACAACAGTAACGACGCTGTTAAGCATTGACTCGCGAACGAATCAAAACATACAACATAAGAACGCCGTCTTAGTGAACCATGTACTACGAATTTTCGTTCTGTTTGTGTTGCCTAGCGTTCCTTGTTGATTTTCTCCTTCCGATTTTTAGTCATTGTTTACTCCAGCAATCATTCGCTTCGCTACTGAATGAATTCGTTTGCGAGTTGATTCGGCACGAGTTGATGACGATGCTGTTGATTCATGCCCAATATCAGACCTTTAAGGAAGAATGCTACTAGGGATCAATACCTGGGATAAAGACTAAGACCAATATTTAATAAAATAATTAACCCACCTTGAGAGGAAAATAAGGCAATTTTGGCATAAATTTGGTTTTTGGGCATCTCTTGCGTTCCAAGAATTAACTCGTTTTTCTTCATGAAGCGTTCGCGGCGAAGCATGATCGTCAGCGAGTCGAGTAGATGTCGAAGAATTCGACGCCGTCTGCGCAATGTTTTCATTAGAAGCGAATGATGATTGTTTGATGGTTACCGATAGTAACTCAGAAAGTAACGGATCGCTAAAGAGGGGAAGAAAAACAAACTAGATTTGCGTCGTTCGATGCTGAAAAGCGTCGTTTCTAAAGAAAACAGACTTTCTATGTTGAGGAGTAAACTCGTTGGTGACTAGGATCGGGGTGAAAAACCATTCTAAGCGAAGATCAGCAACCTTGAATCGGAGTAAGCTATAAATAAGGAGGATTCAGGATGCAAAATGGTAAGTGTAAGTTAATAAATACTGAATATTTAAGTGAATTCAAGATTTTCTAAAACGCTTGTATAGTTACAGGACCACGGCCGACGGATAGATTTCCAAGTCTCTCGAACATGGAGAAAGCTGCGCAAAGTAACACCTCCCCAAATCCCGCGGTCGTATTTTTTCGGCCCAATCTTCAACGGCAATCACCAGTCGGACCAGCCAGCAGCTGGAATGGCTTTCGGAAGTTTAATGACCGGCCCACGGAGAATGCGAAACTTTGTCAACGATATCAAGGACCCTACTCGGTTATAGTGAACCAGTGTTTTATGTGTTTGTAAATAAAAAAGAATTTAAGAACTAAAATTGTATCTTTTTATTATTCAAACTCCTAACAGGAACTTCGAAACAACAGGGTAAAAATCTTCCAGTTGGAATAAATGGAAAATGGTTCAATGAATAAATGCTTTTAAATCTATATCTAAGTTATTGCGGAAATTGCACCTATTTAGACTCCTGTGCAAATAATTTCCACGCAGAAATATTTTCGCACTGACGCACACATAGACAACCTGTGTCAGTTTTTCAAATCAGCCGTTGCTCGCTTTTGATTTTCGAATCACATTTCCAAACGGCATAATCGTTATTGTTTTGGCGAAAATTATTATGAAATGCGAACCAAGGAGTTTAATAACGAAAATTGACCGATCAACAAATGAAAAGAAAAGAACAGAAAACAGAATGCATTCTGTACATTCGGGTACAAGAATGTAAGTGGAACACATAAATCATGCATTTCGGGCGTTTTTCGAATGACTGAAAAATTAGCCAAAAAAATATGGATTCACTGACAAGTTTTACTGACACACCAGTACCAATTGTTTTTAATTCAATTTTATCCAAAGATGTAAAGAATATCGATATGTGTCATTGTCTATGTATAGGTCTGTGAGCAGATTTTACTGCGCGCAAATTATTTGCACGGGAGTCTAAATAGGTGCAATCTGCGCAGTTTGTTAAAGACGGCGACGGTGCGTATGAAAGTTGATATTTTGGTAGAAATAATTTGAAGTAACAGAACTATGATGTTGGTCCTTTTTTAATATAGTCCCTTTTCAACTTTAGGCACATGATAGTTTATATAAAGAATGTGATGGTGTTAGTGAGTGCGGAATTGTTATCTGTCAAATCAGATTCTCTCAATAGTCTAAAAATTCATGCAATTGACAATACCTTTGAGCAAAGATAATAACTTTAAATCAAATGAAACTGGTGGTTGTATCAAAGCATATAATAATCTAAGATTATTCAAAAGAAAAAATCTTTGAAACAGAGGAAAATGCATTTGAACCAAAGGATTTTTTATTTATACCAAAACCAAAGGAAAAAAATCCTTTGTTTTTGCGGCACTTTCCTTTGAAATAAAAAATCTTTGGTATAAGAACACACCCGAAGTTGTACACGTCCTGATAATAACTTGTCGCCAGTGAGTGTCGCCAGTAAATGTCGCCAGCGCTCATTGACGATAACTCCGGTTTGGGGATTCAGCGACAATACACGACCATGAAGTGGGTATAGTCCAACCTGTATACACATCTCAGGTGGCGATGGAAATCCCGTGCTAAGTGTTAGTAAAAGTTTTTTTTAGTAAACATTGAAACCATGACAATTTGTGACGTCAGTTGCATTTCCAAACAAACAACCAACAGCGAAAACTATAGAGAAAAAAATCATTGCCAACTGCTGTTTACGATTCTCGCCTAGGATACATCCTGGCAAGTGACGTAGGCTTTGTTTACCTTTTTACTTCTTGAATGACGAGTTCTGTATTAGTGTGCGTGTTTCTTCATCACCTTCTTTCCACCACATTGGGTATAGTCGTCGATGAAGGTGGCAAAATAGCGGAATCTGTCAAACGTCGGCACCTCCATGTACCCACAAACGTCGGAGTGCACAAGCTCGAGTGGTCTAACCGATCGAGGTAGCTTTGCATTGTTGAACTTGTTGGCTGTCTGCTTTCCTGCCATGCAGCTTTCGCAGACAGCTTGGTTTTCAATTTTGGCTGGTAAATGACAGATACCCTCTGCCATTTTGTCGCGAACCAGCTGCTGTACTAACGCGAGACCAAGATGACCTAGCCTCATATGCCATTTTTGTGTCGTCGTATGGCTTCCAAGCAGCGCTTTCCGATGAGACTGATCAGACCACAGAAAATCAAGACAATACAAGCTGTCAACGATTTTTCCTTCAGCAAACACCTCCCCAGAATACTCGAACCAAACTTGGTTGCCCAGCAAAATCACCTTTTTCCCGTTTTCGGTGCATTTTCGAACTGAGAGTAAATTCTCTCCCAGTTCGGGTATAAAAAGAACGTTGTAGAGTATTATGGGTTTTATTGATTTATGATTGATGATGACGGGCTCGGCAAGGTCTCTGACGTCCTGTAGAAGTCCTTCATCCTGAACCATGTGCTGGGTGGCGCCATGATCGACGACAAATCTGACCCTGCGCTCTTTTCGTCCGCTGGTAACCCCAGCAGTTGAACGTCGAGCTTCGACAGCTCGACAAAGTTTCATTATTTTCATCGAGTAGATAAGTGAAATTTAAATGATATCATCAAATTTCAACTGATACTACATAGTAATGTAATGTTCACATGTGCAAATTGTGTGGCGATCTGTCAATAAGTTTTTGAGATAGCGTGTAATGAATTAATTCATTGACCAAAATTTTTGGGCAGGATCGTGAAGTTTTTTTCACTCTAAATGAAACACAAATTGAACATCATAGCACCTTAAACTAAACTAAATGGAAGAAAAATAAAAAGTTTTAACATTTTATATAGAAATTTTTTTCTTTGAGTAAAATAAAAAAAAAATCGTTTAACGACTTCATAAACGACCGGAATCACCCTCGGAAGCTAGACAACTCATTTATGATTCCCTCGAATAACATTAGCAGACGCTTACCGCCAAGTGGAGCCTATATGTGTGTGCTCTTTTCGCTAAACTAAACAAAACACCACACGTTCTATTTTGATTGCAAATATTCCTTCGGGAAACATAAGAATTTCCCCATTATCTGCTCCTGTGCTTGCCATTTATGTAGTTTGGTTTGGTTTGGCTTGGCTTTGCTTGGCATCGGTGTGGGTGGAAAGCTTTGGTTTTGCATGTTCACTTGACGATGAACTGAACACTGAACATTCTCGCTCTCATCAAACACCATTATTCCGATCCCGAAGCTGCGGTCTCATTCAAGAATCTATCTGCGTGCAGTTAAATTGAGATTTGAATTACACCGTCATCATCATCATCATAGCCGTGATACTTGGCTTCATCATCATCATCATCAGCATCTTTGTCATCCTGGTTGGTTCCTAAAGCTGCTTGGAAAGTTAATCTATGAACTGAACGAGCTGGCTTACCGGAGCCCTGAGTGAATGGAGGAATGCCGACGACCGGTATCGGAATTTCTGGCTCGGCTGATGAGCAGTTTTGAATAGCTTCGGATGAGGACAAATCGGTGGCATCGTTACCTGCTCAGGAAGCGCTTCAGGATGTGCTTTGCTAGTTTCGGGAGGTACCATTTTGTGTACGCCTAATTGGAACTAATGTGTTAATTTAAGAGGGGCTTCTTAGGTTGACTTTGGGGTTTAAAAAATTCAAAACAAAATAAAGTAAACTGATAATAACATTATTCACTTACTAAGGCGAATACGAAAACCAATATTTTGATAAATTGAGATGAATCTTTGTGTTTTTATATTGGTATTCAATCCTTGTGAAATTTGCGTATACATAAGGATGTGTCGAGTTTCAACTTTTCACGAATTTCAAATTATTGGTAAAAACAAACGACAGAATTTTTTGCAGATTTTTTAAATTTTTATTTAAAATTTTTTATGGAAAAACGAAAAAGTTTGTTCGGAAAACGTTTTTTTCGTTTTTTTAATAAGCAATGAATATTTGAAGCTTGCTGAAAAATTCTATGGCTACATCTTTGCCGAAGACGGCAACGCGGTGGGAGAAGCGAGAAAATAGTGATAACGTCCAAACAAAAAAATATTGATTTGAGAGCCTTGAAAGTCTTTTGATGAAATTATCTTCATCAAATTCAGTATCATTTGCGAAAAAAGTTAGGGTTTATAGAAAGTTGGAGTCATCAGGTGCTATAGTTTTGCAAAAATTGAAGCAGCCGCAGCAGCCTTAAAAATCTGGACTTCCCAAACCAATCCCGTATTTTTTCACCAGAAGGCCAAATCACCACAAACAATGAACAGCAGTAGCCTTGAAAATCTGCGCTTCCTAAGCCAAACCGTCTTTTTCCACCGGAAGATCAAAACAAAACAAACAATCCACAGCAGCAGCCTTAAAAATCTTTGCTTTCAAAGCCAATCCGTATTTTCCCACCGGAAGGCCAAATGACAACAATAATGAGCAGCAATAGCTTGAAAATCTGGGCTTCCTAAGTCAATCCATTTTTTCTACCGAAAGGGCAAATCAGAACAATAGTCCGCAGCAGCAGCCTGAAAAATCTGCACTAAAGAAAATTCGTCTGTATACACCAGAAAGCCAAATCAAAACAAAAAGCAGCATCAGCAGCCTAAAAATCTGCGCTTTGTAAGCCAATCCATATTTTTCACCAAATCAATCAATCAGAAGCAGTCTTTAATTGGTTCTTCCAAAGCCAATCCATAGCTTTCCACCGGAATGCCAAATCAATCAGCAGCAGCGGTCTGAAAAATCTGCGCTTCCTAAACCAATTCATCTTTTTTCCACCAGGAGGCCAATTCATAACAAATAATCAGCAGCAGCAGCCTGAAAAATCTGCGCTTCCTAAGCCAATTCATCTTTCAATCGGAATGCCAAATCAAATCAATCAATTAGCAGCAGCTTTTAAAATCCGCGCTCTTTGTGCTTATTCTAACAATCACTCTACGATCTCAATTCACTCAAGAAATAACAAACGTTGTCATAGAAATTTATTTTATTTGATATGATGATGATATATTGATTTTGATTTATCTTCTGCATATCCTTCATCTCATCTCTACATTTCTTATCACCTCTATTATCAATTGAAACTTTTTACACATCGACAAGATTTTATTTACCAAAAATTTATCATCTTTATACGATTTTCCAATTTATGCAAAAGCTTTTGTTTATTTTTCCAAATATCCTTCTTCTTCATTCTTAAATCCATTCTCAACACAGGCTTTTCAAATCCTTGTTTTTTTTTTAATTTTCTGCAATTCTTTTATCTCATCTCTTCGCGTTCTTGGCTGGATACCCAAATACGGCAAACACATCAATTCTCATCATAACTGACAACCTGTGCAGTATATGAGAAAGGAAAGCAAATCTAATCGTGCTAAAATGTCCAAACATGAATCCAACTACCGTAAGATGTAATAATTGAAATGGAAATAAACAACGGATATGATGATGTTCTTATGGGAGAACGATTCCCTTCATTCGACACACGACCAGTAAAACTTTCATATGTACTTCAGTTTGTCTCCTACAGTAGAATGATAATACATGAACCCCGGAGAAGCGCAAGATGTGGGTTCAAGTCCCCCATGGAGATTTTTCCCAAGTAAAATTTTCAGTTCAAGATATGAATCTTCCGAAGAAGTTATTTAAAAATAAGTATTAACAAACATGTCAGAAAATTAGCTCGCCTCCGGCGAAATTCAACCCTAAATCTTTTTAAACCTTGTACATTTTATTTTACGACACTACATTGAATTGAAACTACGAATTGTAAGTATTGAGTAGCAATTCCATCGGACTGTTGTTTTGAAATTCAAATTTTGACACTCAAAACCCTATCTCGCCTTTAGAATGGGTTTTCTTCAAGAAGTGTAAGCTGGGAGCCATGTGCCAGGCCTTTATAAAAAAAAGTTATATCTATTCCTTAAAGCCGCCGACCGTGGCCATAAGAATAGCGTTTCAGTTTTCTAAGCCAGAGGTCATGAGATCGAGTCCTGGTCACGGCATGCATTGGATTGTATCCCATTTAACCGAAAACCATTGCCCAGAATGAATTTTTCCCAGAATGATAAATACCCGAAATCAAACCCCAGAATGAACCATTTCCCAGAAAAAAATTCCCCAGAATGCACCATTTACCAGAAATTTTTTTCCCAGAATGGACCATTTCCCAGAATTTTTTTCCCCAGAATGGAACATTTACCAGAATGGCACAAATCCCAGATTTTTTCCCCTAGTATTTTTATTTGTTTTTTTTTCTTATGAATTCTTGAATATTTCATATGATTCGAAATTAATTTTTTCAAAATGATTTTGAAATTTTCCAACTAAGTTTATTTTAGAACCAATATTGTGCTTTGTTTATGGTTTGGGTACTTTAATTGATTCAATGCTTACCATGGTCCTTTAAAAACCGTTTTGGTATCCGACTCCTCACGCTGCGCGTTCGAACTTGAAAGACGTTTTGTCCTTCACGCTGTCGCGTGGCGGACGGGGCTAAGGGATCACCCCTAGCTTTCACGCAGACCTAGGAAGCCCCGGCAGACCTAGACCAATGGCTTAGGGCCGCCGCTTCCGACGGCGGGTCGGCGGCCTCCTCGGATTTGGGAGCTTCGGCGGCTTTGTGCCGCCTCAGCCCCTTCATCCTCGTTGAACCCCATTTTTTTTGTAACAATTCCTTTTTTTTAAATAATTTCTAGTAAGGATAAATGTTTTCAATTTTCTGGGAAATGGTCCTTCTTGCGAAAAAAATTCTGGTACATGGTTCATTCTGGTGAAAAAATTTCTGGGAAATGGTACATTCTGGCGAAAATTTTTCTGGGGAATGGATCGTCTGGGGAAAAAAAATCTGGGGAATGGTTCTTTCTGGCGATTGGAATTCTGGGGATTTTTCATTCTGGGCAATGGTTTTCGGGTAAATGGAGTACAATCATTCATTGTACTTTTTCTATGGGCTGGTGGCTTCAGCATTTGTAAGATGCTAGCCATTATATTATTGAAAGGAGTACGCCTAGAGTTAAATAGCATTTAGATCTCTTCAAAGAAACATGAAATTCCACTGAGATCCTATATGGGTGTGTTCGTTTTTTTTATAGCCTATCACTTTGATTATAGAAAAATCATTTATGTCTCTACAAATTTTATGATCAATTGATTTTTTTAGAACAATTTTAGTGATTGTTATGCTTCTAAATGCTCAACTTTACATTAATAAGGGTTTTCATAAATTTTACAAGACAAACAAAATCAAATTTCCCAAGGTGCCAAGAATTTATGAAAATATTTAAATTAATAAGGGTGTCCGGAATCCAAATATTTAATTAATTTTTTTCTATCAGGTTTCATGTTTTAAATGACTTTACAAAATAGGGAAAAAAATTTCAAGATATTTTTTAACTTTTTTGAACAAAACTGTAAACATAACAAAAGTTTCGAAAAAAAGGTTTATTTATTCAATTGAAAGTTATCAAATTTCTCAAAGACGGCAAGAAATTTCGACCTCTACCGAAAAAAATAATAATTTTTTTTTGTTTACTTTTCCCTGTTCTTTAAAATACGTATTTTGAAAAAAAAAAAATTAAAACCAAAAAATATGAACCAAATTGAATACTGGAAATTGTTTTTAGCAAAAGTCACATCGTTTGACGTATTCAAAAAATTTGGCAAATGAAATAAAAGCTTTTTTGAATCTTTGTTATGTAATTGCAGAACAACTTTTAATATTAAAATGTAGAATTTTACTTTTTAAATCATTGTATTTCTGATATAAGAATATCTAAGCTTAAAACCAAACAAAGTCAGTTTAAGATGTTGTTTTTCTTGTAGGTTTTTTCCATCAGATATGATTGGTGATTGATTTCACCTTTATCTGAATCATTTTTAAAATTAGAAAATCTAAATCAACAAAACAAGAGATGAAAGACTAAATCCGACAAAAGATTCGAGATAAGGAACCAAAACTCATCTGAATCAGTCATTAATAAATAGAAACCAAAAATGCTGTTCCCTGGAGATATCAAATTAATTTTAAAATTAAGTTTTTAGTAAGAATTTTGATTTTTTTTTCTCTCAAGACACAAGGCCACGCGCTTGTACCGCCAAAAGAGTGATTTTTATCCGTTCGCTTTTAAAAAAAATCTTCAACTTCTCCATAATTTTGATAATTCAAATCACACAAAACCAACAGAAAAAAATGCTAAACATGTTTTATATGATTTTGAATATCAATTTCTTTTTTGGAAAAGCCGGTCATTTTGACAACTTTTCCAAAATAATTTTTTAAGATATATGGATTAGTCTGTTTTGGAATTTTTTTTAATACGTTTTGAGCCAAAAAAATCCACGTCACAAAAAAGGAAACTATTTAACTTTACGAGAAAACTTTGACATTTTCATAAAAAATGAGATCTTCTTTGAAAATGATAACACGATTCTAAAACACTAAATTTTAAAAAAAAATTGGTTGGAACCTACATAGCTGAGTTGCAACAGTGCGAGTGAATTCACGTCACAAAATTTGAATTTTTGTAAAATTTTTTGGAGGGAATATGCTCTGAAAGCTGTTTTGACCCTCCAAATGGTCGGATTGCTACAAATCGAACATAATTTATTTGATTTGGTTTTTAAGTTTGTAATCTTAATATATAAAAATGAATGTTTGACTGTCTGTCTGTTCCCTATAGACTCGGAAACTACTGAACCGATCATCGTGAAAATTTGTATCTGAGGGGTTTATGGGGCCGGAGATGGTTTCTTTACTACTTACAAACCCCTCTGATTTGATAGAAAGGGGCTCTCATACAAAATTATTAAAAATTTTACACAACTAGAACAATTCTCAGGAGCTACTTAACCGGTCAACTCGAAACTTGGTGTGTAGCCATTTTGAAGATTGTATATGGTTTCTATAATACTTTCAAACCTCCAAACCTCAAAGTTTAACAAACGTTTTGATCATGTTTAAAATTGCCTATAGTTGAATACTCCACCCGCTTCAAAAAGGAGCGATTTTTTTTTTATTTAATGGGTTTATTTATTAAATTTGAGATCCTTTCTATTTTCCCTAAAGGGTGGCTCTATCCTACACCACTGACCATACTGACTGAACACTCGATTTCGTTTGTTGGATAATTTTTCCTAGAGTACGCAATATCGATTTCAGAGTGCGCATCGATCGATTTGAAGAAATGCTATCCCAGTTAGAAAAAGCCACCCAACTTTCAAAATTAATAGGCAATTCATACGATAAAATCGGGTTAAACAAGTACGTTTTTTCCTACAGGGCATTTGTATTCGAAAAATGGTAGGTTTGCCGCCTACCGACGGTATTGCGAATCTGCAAAATTTGACAATAAAAATAAACCATAAAAAGATCGAATTTTTGTTCTAGGTGTCTAGTCAGTGTTATCAATGCTACAAATCTTCAAGTTACGTTGAGACTCAGGACAATTTAATTTGAATTATAATAATTTTAACAAAGCAAAGCCCACCAGGTCAGTTAGTGAAAATATAAATTCATATTCTTAATTTCTGATATCAATAAATGCTTGGAAATAAAAATGTAGATCAGGTTTTGAGAAAATTATTTTTGATATTCTCTTCTTTGTAAAAACTCAAGTTGCAGCTTTCATTCCAAGAAGTTAACTTAGCAGGATATTGAAATTTAAATAGTAAAATAATATGCTAACATATGAAAATATAAAACAATATTAAAATTTTTATCAATTATACAAGATATGGAAAACCACACCACCACAAAAATAAAATCTTAAAATTGTTTTAGCTGAATTTTTAAATACAAACAGTGAGAAACAGTAGTAATTTTAACATATGATCCCTCAATTTGTTGCTATTCAAGTGCCAATCTAAAAAAAGGAAAGAGACAGGTGTAGACATTGAAAATTTATGATTGTAAAAGTCGCAACAACCAAATATCGTTTTTAAAAGTGCTCATGAAGATTCAAGGCTCTGAAGAATGGTTCAGAATAACTTGAAATTCTGTGACGTGAATTCATTCAACTACCCTCTTCTGTTTAAACTGAGTGAATTCACGTCACAACTTCAAATAAGCATAACTTCGTTCGTTGTTTTTAATCGAAATGCTACGAACATCAAATTGTGGGTAAATGTTTTTTCTACAACTCGTTTAAAAACACCGATATTCTACTTCCACAGAGAGAACAAGAAATCAAAGTGGTATCAGGTGTGTACTGAAGTCAAAAATAGTCAATTCTAGCGTAAATTCACGTCACAAAAGTAATCGATCATAAGAAAAACAACTTTAATTTGGTAATTCCACGTCACGGTGGAATGTGTCTCAAGTGTTTGAAAACTTATATATTTCATCCCTATATTTGGTATTATTGTTTAAATAAATTCACGAAATTTTATGGTCCTACTATTTGGATTATTGCATTTTTTTTAAATAAGCATGCTTTTGTTCTTCAAATCTCAATGTTGTATTCAGAAAACATTTTTTTTAAATCGTATAAATCTAAATTTTCAATAGCTTAGCATTGTTTTTTTATAACTTCGAAAAAATGAATATAAAAACTAATTCATCTCTGACTTTAACCACTTGGATTGTAATTTATTATTTTCTTCATTTTCAAAATAAAAATCAAACATCCTTAAAGTATGTGTTTTGAATAAATTCTCTTAAATTATAAATGAAAAATTATTTCCCGATCGAGAATTCACATATCAATTCGAGATTAAACATTTTTTCTAATTCCTGTTTTTACCGCTGAATTATAATTTATTAGTAACTAGCTGATTTTACCCGGCCTTGCTCGGGTTCATGTAGAAAAAATTAATCGAAATGAGTCGTTTGACTTTTCTAAATTTTAGAAGCTTTAGAAATTTGACCGATTTTTGGTCATGAAATTTTAGTCTTTTTGAATTATTTAATGAGATTATAAACTGTGTTTATCGTTTTCATGTTATTGGAAAACGTATAGATTTTAGGTTTTCATTAATAGAAATTTTAAATGATTTCCCATGAATGAAATCCCATCTCGAAAGACATTATTTTTACCCATCATTTTTTAGAAAGCTTGAATAGATATTTTTATCTTAAAATGATAAAACTGTTTTTTTTTTTATCAAACTCATCCCCCATTCAATACAAATCTCTTTTGGAGATTATTCCACTTTTCAAGATGTACCCCGTAGGTTTTATTTACTTAGAAATTTCTAATAAGACTTCAGAACCTTGTTGAAGACTCACTTTGCATTGTAATTGTGTGTTTTTTTGCTGTTTATTTGCACACTATCTTATGATCAGTTTTAATTAAATTGAATGTTTACAAATAGTTATTTAAGTAATCAAGAACAAATAATCTCGGAACTGAAATCGCTCATTTTATAATATTATGATAAAGGTTTTTTAGCTCTATTTAAATTTTTCTATTCTTGGAAACAATTATCCCAATAATTATTGTTAAGAGTGACCACTGCAAAGAATTTTAGATTCTACTTCTTCGAAATCGTAGTAATGCACGGCTGTACAATTAGTTTTCTCAAAATTGGATGGTAGAATTGAACACATTGATGACCAATAATAACTCAAAAGTTATAAATTGACCAATGAAAATTAATTGTATTAATCTAAAAACTAAAGATTTAATTATATAATCAATTTTCAAATCCCTCGTTTTAATTTCCCGACGGCTATCAAAGCGTTGCAATCGTAGCCTTCAACTTATAACTCTGAATCTAAAGGAATTGTTGTTTTTTCATAAATTCATTCAAAAATTGTATTTTAAATTCTTTACCATAAAAAATTCAGAATCATAAGTGTGAATTTTCAAAAAACAATTAATTTCAGGTGAATTTTGTATGGTTATCACTTTAAAATATAATTTTTGAATGAGTTTATAAAAAAACAACAACTCCTAAGCTTTCAAATGCACCCTTCAGATCTGCAATACGATGTTAGATGAGAAAGATATGAATGAGATAAATTTGCATGTTTTCAAAAGAATGATCCCGAACTACACCATACTAGGGGTGATCCCAAACTTTTGGACGACAACCCAAGTGCCTATTTTATTAATTAAAAGTACATTCTTAAATTTTTGCACAAAATTTTTTGATTGTGTTTTGAGAAGTATAGAATACGGATTCTAATGTAACTCAAATTTGAAATTTGGTTCACCCTTTCGCGAGATGATCGGCTTTGAATATTGAGTGCGACTTCTTGAAAATGTTCTAACTTTAGGTTAAGTTTTAGGTGCAAAACTAAAACATTATTTCTGAGCAAAACACCTCCGAAATAGCTATTGCTCATTATCTTTCAAATGAGATCAGAAGATTTCCAATATGTCCTAAGATGGCTGAGATATGAACGATCAAAATTTGCATGTTTTTTAGTGGGTGATCCCAAACTTTTGGCCCAAACATGTGTCGTCCGTTCGACACATGTGCATTCACATGGCGGTCGAACCATCCATAATTAACTGTATCGAAAAACGTAGTGCCTTCTCTATTGGGTACTACTTCTTCAATACAGTTAATTGGTGTGGGACAAAGAATTTAGTATGTGGTCAAGCTTCTATTTCAAATGCTCTTCGCTCTTTTCACCACCTTAGAATTTTCTTCTGATATTCTATCTGTCTTTCATTTCAACTCTTTAACCCTCAGGCACGTGTTTTTTTTTTTTCGTCTCCAATATTTTACAATAATTATCAATTTCTTTGCGAAAGTTAAGAAAATGTGTTATAATGTGATATCAAAATGAAGCTGGACCGGTACAGATCCAGTTTCCGCTGGAAGTTTTGGTGGAATTTTCCTTGGAAAAAGAATCTTTCTCGGAGTAATTATGTGAGCAGAAAACGTTTCCTTCCCGGTTGAAAAACGAGTGTGGGAAAAGAATAAAAATACATCGTATTTTGGATGGAAAAGTCGTGATGGTTAGTCATGAAATACATCAGTGAAGACATATAAATCAATGGTTGCAATTTTTGTAAATACAAGTAAAATGGAGAAAAAGTTGTGCAGATTATAAAACAATTCCACAACATGAAAGTTGTGTTCCGAGAATAATGTTGTGAGGAAAGTGATTAATCATGTCTAGTGATTTGCTTCCAAGATCTCTCCCTGTTATCTCTGGAAAGTTTCAAATGGTTGGCAAAAAATGTGTTTTTAATGTGAAGAACCAACAGCACATAGCGGTGGTGTTTGAATTGTGCTTTTAATGATAAATCAACGAAAATAACAAGTGATTTTAAAACATTGGGAGTTTTTTTTTCGTTGCTTTTTTACATAGCTAGCTATGATGGTTTTTGCATAGCTTATTTTGGAATAATGTTGTCTGTGGAATGGAGCTGCAGTTACCAGATGCGACAACAATTTCGCAGAGAGAGCGCTTAGCAACCAGGAAAGATAAGTTGAATTGAGTGAGATTGTTTCATTTTACTTAAAAACTTTTTACTGTGATAAATTCTATCTGCCACTGAGCGAGAAATATATGAAGATTCACAAAACTTTTTACACGTTTTCGGATTTCTCTAGAGCAACGAATGGAAAGCTTTTAACTTTCATTCCGAACGCCTAATTGGGAGTTGCTGCGCAAAGATAAGTATATATAATTAAGTTATACTTAGTTTTTTGAAAGGAAAATTATTTTTTAAATTATTCAAGACTAACATTTAAAAAATATTCTGGAAAATTGTTACAATTCCTCTACAAATAAAAAAATCTAACATACATGAAGGAAGCCAGACATTTCAGATTATAATGTTCATGGTTTAAACAGCTTATGATTGATGGCCAACTTTAAACGGGTTCCAATTAGTTGATAATAAGGGTGAAATTTTTGAAAAATCTTTCGAGTTCTAAACAGATCTCGAAAGGTTTCATGTTCTGCTAATATTTTTTATTCTCTTTTTTATTTCCAAGAGCGAGTAAAGGCGCTTTATCCTTGGTCGATGACCAGAAATGATTGTACACTGAAATCCAAAACAGTTCTTCTTAGAAAAATAACCTTAGAATCTTAATCTCCTTTTTTATTTCATCAAACTCTTCAAAACGCTTCTGTTCAAGTTTTGTGATTTCTGTGTATAAAATAAATCATTTCCAACCGCTGAAGAAAGGACCTGGTGATTGATAAAGTTAATTTACATGACGCGTAGTCTACTCATCAAGGAGCATTTTTCTTAGCATGCTTCCAACGATACTGTCCATTCGAAACGTATGGTACTGGTGGTCCACGTTTCTTCCTGTTCCTGTGTTCCGGTTGTCTCTGCGTTCTCTGCTCCATGGTAGGCCCAACCAATTTATGTTTTCGATTATTTTAATATTTTTATGTTAATATAATAGAAAGCATGAACAAAGACAAGAAGAATAATAAAAATTTTTATTATTCTTTGGGATCAGACATAAGTTCTGGCTGTGGAAGTACGATTAGTGATATTCTATCTGTCTTTCATTTCAACTCTTTAACCCTCACCGATAAAGCCGCAAATTAATTTCATAAAATATAAATCAAAATGAGTCGTTTGACTTCACGAAATTTTGGTAGCTTTGTATTCAATATGTTTTATATATTTATTATGAGAAAATTTTACCCATGTTGTGCCATGTGTGTAAGCTTTAGAAGTTTTGTTAGTGTTTTTCAAGTTTTGAATGAGAATATTTACTGTGTTTCCCTTTTTCATATTTTTGAAATACTTATAGTTATGAGGTTCGTATTCATAGAAATTAAAAATAATTTACCATGAATGTTTTTTTATTTCATCACGAAAAACATTCTATACCCACCTTTTCTTGAAGGAAGCTTGAATAGCTTTGGCCTTCTTCTTTTTCTTCTTCAAATGATTAACACGTTCGTCGCCACGCTCATTTTGGTAGTTTTGCTCGCCGGGCCCAAAGAAATTTTCAGAGAGAGAAAGCAAAGAGGGAGAACTCCCATATTTGAAACGTGTGGCGAAGCTGAGCGGTAAACTCAAGTAAGAGAGCGTCACCTGCTTTTTGATGTGACGGGGCCCCCCAGGAAATACACCCGTCTGCCAAATATGGATGACGTGGCGACGAACGTGTTAAACTATATTTTTATCTTTCCCACCCCCCATCTAATAAAATCTCTTTTGGAGATGATCTCTTCGGACGCTATATGCCAAATGCTCCCCCGTATGCTATATTCAAGTTAAATTTGTCCAAAAAATTCTAAGAAGGCTTCCGAAACTTGCCGCAGCTCGTGGCCTTCAAGTCTTCCAAGCCAACGGCCATGAGTTCGAATCCAAGTCACGGCATACACAGTAAACTTTTGTGGTTTAGTGGTTTAAGCATTTGTGAGATGCTAGCCATCATATACTCGAAAGATGTACGCTTAGAATTAAGTAAAAGGAATCTTTTCGAGGAAACATTAAGTTTCATTGAGATCCTGTATGTGTTTGTATTTGGTTTTTTTAACTTGTTGAAGACTCATTTTGCATGTTTTCAAATGGATGTGTACTTTTCGTTGTTTTTCCCACACTGTTTTATGATTAGTTTTTCTTAAATGTTCCAAGTTCCAAGTTCCAAGTGATCTAAAAGAAATTATTTCGGAACCCAAATCGCCCATTTTATAATGTTATAACAAAGGATTTTTTTTTTAATTTTTACATTCTTGGAAAAAAAATCTCATTAATTATTGTGAAGAGTGATAAAGTAAAAAAAATTTGAAATAATTTGATTGAATTCGCAGTACTTAACGGTTTAAGTTTTCGCATAATTGGATGGTAAAATTGAACACATTGATGATCAACATTTTTACAAAAATCATAGATTGACCGACAAAATTGAATTGTATAAAACTTAAAACCTCATACTTAATTTCAAATAAAGTTTCTTGCGTTGGATTTAGTTTTTCCAGATAATGCACGTTAAATTTTTGAGACGGCTTTCAAAGCGTTGACATCACAGCTCTCAACTTATAACTCTGAATTTAATTATTTTATCTTTCTCTATGAGGAATTCTAAAAATACGAAAATGGTTGGTTCTAAAAAGCTTGATTTTAAGAAAATTACTTAATATGTTTTCAGCACTCAATCCAAATTCATAATGAAGATAAATTACTTCATCCATACTTCACACACTGTATATTCTTATAGACTCCAAAGCCCTGCAGCAGTAGTGGTAAGGAGTACTTAGAAAACCACTACAATTCAAGTCAATACATACTTTACAGGTTAGTTGTATTTTTCAATCCGAAATGTTAGCTCATTATTGCATCCAAAATTCTCGTGTCTACCGGTACCACGTGCTTTCAGCAGTAGGAGGTACAAAAAACACCCGCCAAAATTTCCCCTTTCAAATCTTTAACGCTCAGCAAGCTTTGATTCGCTTTCCAGTACACGTGAACTGTGGATGGTCGTTTCTTACGCCCGGTCCATGGTGATTGTGAAAACAATCCCGCCAAAGGAAACGAAAATCGGTTGACAAATGGGTGCCATGACTTTTAATTCGTGTGAATAAAACCGAAAGTTGTATGGGAGGGTCCCTTTTCTTATGTGGGAGGGGCTCAAAACTATTACTAAAACCTTACCATGGTTCAAACACATAATTGTACCAAATTTCAGGCTTGTCGGTTAAGCGGCGTGGATTTGTATAAGGTGCATACAAACAAACAAACATATATAGTCCAACTCATCTTTATATATTAGATTTTGATTCGTATTCTTTTTCTGGTGCTCCTAAACTATTGATTTTAAATTTTATAAACCAGACTGCTTTAAATTTATTTTACATCAAATTTATAGTTCAGAATAAGAAACATCATTTAGAATAGTTTTAATGTGACTAACTAGAAAAAGCATCGATTTGAAACATTAATTCTGATTTGAAAAAAAATATTATTATTTCGAGTTTATTTGATGATCTTTAGTAGGAAAATAGATTTAGAAATCAATTTTCTTATTCTTAGAGCATTTTTGGTATTGTTATTTTATCTATTCCCATTTGTATATACACTTCATACCACCAAAAAAGATGTTGTAGATACCAGTTTTAATAAAAACCAAAAAAAACTTTCAATTTGCTATATTTTTATTGATAAATGGTGTATGGCTTGCAGTATTAAGATCACAGCTGTTCATTAGAAGTTTCGTCCAACTAAAACTAATTTTAGGACCATCGAAAAAACCATGTTTGAGCGGAGAATCGGTCACCATTATTTGTTTTCACGTATCTCAACCTAAGTGAACTTCTTCATTTGCTGATGGGGGTGCCCGATGTTCTGCACCTTGGCTTCGAACCCGTGCTTATCATCGGCACGGTAGGACACAATCCGTTTGGTTCCATCAGCTTCATCCAGAGTGTATTCACCCTTGACGACATCGCCATCACGCATCTCCCACTGGCTCTTGTGATCTCCCGTTTTATAGTCCTTCACACCGTACTCGAACTTGTACTTGGGATAGGCGTAATAGTCCTTACCACCCTGTTGACTTCCTCCCAGGCCACCCTGTTTTAAAAAATTGGGACTATGAATAATCAGTTGTAAATTGGAAATATAAAACTCGAGTTACCTCAACTGCTCCTTTGTAGCCATCCTGTTGCATCATTCCTCCCAGCCATTTGTAAGGAACGTGTTTCACTTCGCTGACGAATCCGTGATGCTCCAGAGCTAGAACAGCTCCAAACAAAGCCAGGACAACGATCGATTGACGGAACATCTTTACACTGTGATGGAATGCTGCTTGTTGACGTTAGAACAAGTAGAATGTTTCTGATACTTGTTTCTGTTGCATAACATGGTATATATACTTGTAATCGAATTGCAGAAGGATTAAAAAATATTAATCCATATCAATAGGTCGAATGCATTCTCGTGAAGGTCGATCTCAAAAGCGATAACATATTGAACATTCGGTCAGTTTGGAGTTTGGTTTTCCACACCATTCATCGCTCAGGTACTCATCATTTACTATTAATTTGACAAGAGGCACTGCCCGGAATAGTTTTACTGGAACCGACTAGACATGACCGCCACACCAGACCACAGCAGCAGCAGTCGGCCAATCTGGTTGTTGCTTGGTCCGGTGAGCAGGTGGACCAGAGAACCGATCAATCAATCGATTAGCACGCCCTGCCGCGCCATTCTACAGTGTAACACATTCATAGAACAAACCTAGCCTGGGAGCCGGTTAGAGTTCGGCAAATCGAATCATTAAAAATTCATAAATATGGTTCGCTTGGGAAAAACTCGAACGCCCATCCTAGGAGTATGTGGGTGGATGAAGCTGGCTGTGGGTCATATTTCCCCCCTTCACAAGTGTTGGCCACACATAAATCGGTACGACAACAGTTTTGTTGTTCACGCTCCGACTGCGGTTAGCAAACCAGGTCAAACAACGAACTTTGTTCCGAGGTGTTAATTCTCATAGATGCTTTAAATATCATCAAATATTAACACCCAGTTTATTGCTATTGGATTTCTCTGCACTATTCTTGCTCATGGCTCACAGTAGTCGGTAGGAAAACACTATTTGTTCATGCAAAGCGCTCATGAATACCAAAATGAAACCGATGGCTAAGGAAAAATAAATAAAACACAATCAGCCAAATACATAAAAAAAACAACCCCCGAACAATTTAGTAAATACTTTTCTCGGCAAAGACCGTGGAGTTGACAAGTTAATCCCCGTAGGGACATGATAAGCATTAACTATCCATATTCGCCATCCCGAATCGTGTGGAACAAGTAATCCGTTGCGGATCTGCTAGAGGAACGAAATAAACAAGGAATTTTACCGCTGCTCGATATGGCTTATCTCGACAGATGTACCTACCTAGGTATCTGCCATGTTTGCGTAGCACGTGGACGCAGCACAGCTTTCCGAAATGGTAGATACCTAGTGCTTCTTTTCATTCAACGAAGAGAATTTTGGTAAGTGGTTCTTGCAATGACGACGTGAGCAAATCGGATCGAGACTGAGAAACATTAAACCTTAAGATGCTTGTACTTATCTTTGAAAAACACTAAAATCTGTGTGATGATATCGAAATGACAAACTTCCCACGGGGACAACAACGACGAAGAGTTAAACTCTTGAATTGAATCACGATGATTACTTTTGTTCAAACCAATTGGTAAAAGTGAAATAAGTAGGTAGTGTATTCGAAAAAACTGTAACACCTTGTTTTGTAAATAACTGTTGAATGCATGGATGGAGATTGATAAAATTTTCAGCGAAGTTCTCTGGTAATGTAATGTTTACTTACGCAAATTGTTGTGATGTTATGTAAAGTTGTTTTTGAGATAGAGTCCGATGAAGAAATTTACTATTTAAATTTTTGGGCAACACGTGCGTCATCTATAATGCATACTATCAACCACCTTTTTCAAATTAAGAAAAATATTCATTACGGTTGCTGTTTCCTGAAGCTTGACCTTCAAAATAACTCAACATTTTCAATTTGGACGAAGTTATAACATATTTAGCCGATTGTCCTCTTCGGCACAATAACAACTAATTTGACTTTTTATCACTCCACCACCGCTTTTGCGTAATGACATGATTCCAGATCCAACTGAAACAGAGTATCAACAGAAAACGGTCGTATTTGGAGACAGTCTTCTTTGTATTTTCAGCCATTCATCCTGTCAATCGTTATGAAAGAATGAGTAGTTTGCAATTTCCGCAGATCGTTAGCCTCCTCAAGTACTAGACATACATTTTTTTAAATTTGTTTTGTTCTTGTTTATCTTCGGAAAAAAACAGGCGAGACTTGTCAACGAAAAGTTTCTGGTTGGAAACCTGCCAGGTGACCGCTAAAGAGTTCGTTTTGTTGTCCAGTACGATTTTTTTTCAAAATATCTCTCCACAAGCAATCCCAATATTTTGCGCACGATTTGACCACCGTATTTTGTTTATTTTACCGGTGGATAGCTTTTCTACTTTGTAGAAATGAGGTCAAGCCTAGTTATAAGGTGAGGTCAAGCCTTTTTCAGGATGATATTGATATTTTTTACACTTGGTGTGCAAAAAGTCTGCTAGATCTCAATATTAAAAAGTGCAACATTATATCTTACTCTAGAAAACTGAACCATCATGATTTTAATTTTACTTTAGGGCAGCAGCAGATTGAAAGATGTAACAAAATTAGGGACCTAGGTGTAATACTGGACACCAAACTAACTTTTATTGAACATTTTAACACGATTATTAATAAAGCTTTCAGTATGTTAGGGTTTATCAAAAGAATCTGTTATCACTTTAAGGACCCTTATACAATAAAAACACTTTTCATATCGTATGTAAGATCTATACTCGAATATTGTAGTGTAGTTTGGTGCCCGTATCAGCCCACTCATGTTACAAGAATAGAATCGGTTCAAAAACAATTTCTACTGTTTGCACTAAGAAAGCTGGGCTGGAGTTCCACTTTAATTCTTCCATCATATGAAGCACGATGCATGTTAATCAATATTGAAACGCTTGAAAAACGAAGAGACGTTGCTATGATTTCCTTTGTTAACGATATTATCTCCCAACGTGTAAAATCAGAATACTTGTTAGAAAACTTGAACTTTTACACACCCTCACGCATGCTAAGAACCAGAAACTTATTTCAAGCTGAGTCTCAACGAACCATGTACGCCAGCAACAAACCTGTAAACCAAATGATGAAAACTTATAATCAATGTTGTGTACATATTGACATAACCATGTCCAGAGCTGCAATAAGAAAAGTGTTAAACAGAAGACATTTACAAAATAGTGGTTAAGAAAATTTTTGTATGAGTAAATTGTAAACGTAGTCTACAACTGATTGACGAAATAAATAAATAAATAAATAAATAAAAGCCTAGTTATAAGTCAGCTTGAGAGACCATTCAGAAAAAAAATTGATTTTGCTATCATTTCCTCATTCATATTATCGGATTGAGCTTAAAAAAACCTCTCACATTCCTCTCACTTCATGGAATCAAAAATCTCCACTTTCATTCAACTTTTAACTCAATATTTGGTTCTCTTATGCTTCTTAAATGATTTACCATGTGAACTTTGAATAGTTGATTTCCAGCTGTTTTTGGATCTCCCACTGGGACTTTTCTGGATTTTTCTCGATACTGCGCAAAAAAATTTGTCAATGAACTCTAGACACAATCTCAAAAATAACCAAATTGGTACCATATATAATGGACCCATTCCAAGCATCCTTCAACTTAAGAACCCATTTTTATTTTTCATTATTTAAAAATAATTTGCATAGCATTAGAAAGGTTATTTCATGATTTCAGATTTTCGGATCACCCCTTCTGATTTTGCATTTTTTACGTTATTATACATCAGATAGAAGGATGTAAGGAGCCGACAAAGTAGGTCGTCCATATTAACTTTTCAGTATTTTTTATATTGACGTTATTAATAATAATAAAATTTGGGTCAGGTTTCGGCCAAAGAGGTCGTCCATATTAACTATTCACTGTATTTGCGACAAAAATAGGGGTCATTCAAATTAACTGTTAAATTTGTTTTTGCAATTACGAGAGTTTGTAGCGCTTCAATTATTCCTGATTGCAAAGTAGTAGCAAACGATAGAAAAAGTGACCAACCAACATGCTTGCAATTATTGCTTAACAGTGTATTCGAAATGCATCTGGAAATATTATAACATACTACAAGTGTAAAATGATACCTCATTTTGATATGAAAAAAAAAATGGATGAATCTCGTCTTGATATAATTTTGTTTTTCTCTTCTGATCGGGCTAGGACATATGTCGGCAACCTGCGGCTCGCGAGCCGCATGTGGCTTATTGGATGTGAAGCTGTGGCTCTTTAGCTCACTGCTCGAATATTGAGTATTTTTTTAAATAAAATATTTAAAAATCAAGCTAATCCGATAATTGAATCTTGTAACATGAAACACGGATTTTCATTGGTCCAGAAGAAATGCTTTTAAGATTGCATCCACTGGCACTGTAGTAACAAGCCGAAAGGATCAATAGTAAATAGATTTTGTTGAAATCAAATTTGGAAATATTCTGCTGTTCATAGAAATTAAGATTCAATTTATCATTAACAGTAAATGCTAAGAATAACTGTTGTTTAATAACAACAAAAAATAAAATCAAATTATTTATTTCCTAAACGCTTGTATATTTTTAATCAATCAAACACAAAAGTTTAGCTGTGCAAACAGGAAAATCAAAGTATATTTTTTACGAAAAAGTAGTTCTTAGATAGCCTCTATTTTGTTATTATCAAGTTTTCGAAAACAATCCAGTTAAAATGTCCAAAATCGTATTTAAATTCATCAACCATTTCGAAAAATATTTACAACTTTGACGCGTTATAACGTAAACATATTTGAAAATACACCTCAATCCTATCCTATTTATTTGGATTGAAACGACAATTTTAATGTATCCAACTATTTACCTCATAAGCATTCTAAAGCTGTATTATGACTTCGGTAATGTGAGTTATAAGTGAAATAAATCAATTTATCGATATGTGTTATAAATTTTCTTTCAAATTTCTGAAAAAAAGCATCACAGACAACCGTCAAAGGCCTTTTGGGTCAAATCACAGCATTTTAGACACCCATTGTTTCAATCGAGAACTCATATTTTTTGTCGGCAACTTTGTTGTAGGCTGATTTATGGTTATAAAAAATCTTAAATCGTTCACCCAGGATTTTTTATTAAACTTTCGAAATTTTCGTCAATATTCAGAAATAAAAAATATTTCACAAGGTTTTGGTTTAATTTTTTTTGCCAGTATTTCAATGCTTACTTAACAAGCCATTTTGCAGAATTGGATAGAATAATTTAAAAAAAAATTCTGCTGAGCATATTTTTTATCATAAAATTTTATGTGTATGTATGTATGTAGATAATCCACCATGGGTGCACGGATTCACCGCAGTTTCGCCAACGTATGCGCTAAATTGCATTCTTTAGATTATTAGTTCGGCAAATCTTCAATGCAAAATACCACATACCCGACACCATGGCTTCGTTTGAACTGTCATGTAATGAATGTATGTCGTGTATGTGTATGTTTTATTTGTAGAACAAGCAAACAGTTTCGCAACCGTATAAAATTCATAACATTTTCAGTGTTATAAATCTTTGACAGGTATTCCGCATGCGTGTAGATACCTGCCCAGCTGGCAACTGATTGAACGTTCTTATATAATATAGTCAATAAATGAAATAGTTATACAACAGGATAACCTTACCTTTATACCCATCTTACCTCAAAATACTATAAGCTTACCTTTAGATGTAACCAACCTTGTTCAGTATCATAACCATTTTTATTTCCATCTTATCTAAAATAAACAATTTTTAAACTATTAAAACATAGCGAAGCAAAATATTTGAACAAAGTATCGAAAATGATAAATTCAGTTAAAGTACAAGAAACTAAGAACAGTAAACCTGACCACACCCTACAAATAATAATTCAGGAAAGTTATATCGTCAAAGTAAATCTGAATATCTAAAACTGAATGAATATTTATGACTAAATAGAATCCGGTGATGAGGTGCATATTTACGGCAATGTCTAATAGAGAACTCGTTTTCGTGTGGTGGTGCACCGGGGCACTACCGGTAGTGCACTTTTTGCTGTTTTCATGCTCGTTTTCAGGGATGGTGGCCCACTGGTAGTGCACCATAAAGTGGACGGTGGAACACTCTGAAAATATTCGGTGTTGCTGGCGCTCTCACCAATACTATCATGATTTTTGACAGGACGTGCTTCCCGATGTAAACAAATATCAGCTGTTCTTGTTTATTTATATACCGCAAAAATTGCGTTCTAGCTATTTCCACATTGTGTTTTTCCTTAATTTACGGAAACTTGTTCCGGATTCAATACCAGTGCCGTTTCCAGCAGAGGCGGAGAACTTTATCCGGAGAAAACGTTCCAAAGCAAACAAACGAATCTCGGCCCTCAAGCAACTGGAGGCAGCCGGAAAGTTACCAAGAGTCACTCGTTTTCATCTTCAAGCAAAAATGGAAAATGCGGATCGGACGCTCCCAAGAAGAAATGTGCCCAGAAGGCTTGCTGCAATCGGTTCCAGGAGATACCGAAGAAGAGCAGCAAATCCGAGTGCAAAAATTGCAACCCAAAGATCTGACGGAATCGCCCAAACCGAAGAGTTCTCTTGCTCGGGCGGGTCCCTTAAGTTGGTCTCGTGCAGCAAGAAGCGTTAAGCTGCTTCTAAGCTACTCTGCTACAAGCCAGCTTCGAGCGTTGAAGCCTCCGAGTGCGTGAAAATCGGGAAAGAACTGTGCTTTATTTAGGGTGACGATGCTCGGTTGCGTCAAGTCCTGGATTCCAACCCGTTGCCCTTCAAAAAAGGCAGTTCGAGACTGCACCCGCATTGGGGGCTTGAATTTCTTTTTTTATACGGGATTTTCATCCTGCGGGATGATTCATCCCTACAAGGGCTTGAATTTCGTTCGTTTCGGTATGTTATTAAACTTTTTCGCGATCCGAGTTCGCCGTTTTCGATTTTTTATTTGTAATCTGAAACGGAAATACTCGAACGAAGAAGATGAGATTTGCGAGGAATAAACGATACTCTCAAGACAAAATATCGGAACCATCAAGCTGGGGTAACTGCAGTCCAGCAGCAGACCGCCCAGAATCAGCCGGTATTGCAGTTATTATCATCAGGGCCAGAGGCGAATCTACCAAGCAAGCCTCTAATAAAATTAATCTGAAATTTTCACAATTTAACATAGTACATAAATTCATGCTAAAATTTTTATATTACTTGCAAGACAATGATCAACTGAAGTAAATTTGATTTCAATTTTCGAAGTCAAACGAAAACAAATACCAGCTGTAATCGCTGTAATGGATTTTTGACAGCTTGATGTTTTCTGTTGACACTGCCGATTTCACACACACCAACAAAGGTGAGTGCAAAACTCGATTCATGCTCGTTTTCAGCGTGGAAGGTGCAACACTTTCGGGTGGTGAAAACAAATACGGTATAAGTCGGTAGCTGAAAATTGAATAAATATATTATTTCATCATGAAAAATTAAGAAAAAAAAACATATTCCATCACAAGCCATACAAAACCATGAGCGGCTTGAACTCACATCGGGGGGACTCTAATTAGCGTCCCGGTTGGTTTAAAAAATGAAGATCCTTATCAATGTTCCCAAAATATTGTATGTAGATTGTCCCCTAAATAAACTAAATCAATTTCCAGTCTTGAATTATTTCATTTCGTTTTTCCCGCATCTGAGGGAAACTATAGCGAATGGATTCACATGCTTTTACCTACCGTAGTTGTGCCACTAGATTTTTTTTTAATAGATTTGAGTCATCTCTTCGGTCACCCCAACAACATGAGGACCCGAATGAAGCACAATCGTCGCCTACTTGATTTGAATGAATTTCCCTATTAGCGAAAACTACGAGCCACCATCAAGTGATTAAAGGAAAGAGAGAGGAACGTATACATGTATCCCATTCTTAGTGCGGCAATAACCTGATTAATATTACTAAAGCTGGGTAAAAGAGAGATATTGCGGTTACTGGGAAAATTTCTAATCGCGCGACGGTAGCCTTCCGTGCGGTAGGCTAGCCGGAGCAGTAAACACAGTTAAAAAATTCACTCTTACTCACTAATTTCATTGAAAAGTTAAGAAGTAAATTCTTGGATCAATCTTCAAATCATTATTTTGCAAGAGAGGACAAAACATGAAGTCATCGGAATGAAATATTATTATTCTGAGTATTCATTGAGATTGAATTAATTACGAGCGTTAAAATCCCAGACAAAACAAAAAACAACCTACATTATTGAAAACACATTTTTCCATAGCCTGAGAATTAACGAATTTGGCATGACGAAGATTTTTGATGCGATAAATGCGTCTTTGATACTTTATATGCTGGTCGAATTCAATTATGTTGTCGTTAAAATGTAACAAATCGTATATGAGAAGTTAAAAAAAGTAGTTGTGTACGGTGAATAATCTATTATAGTGAACCTGTATATAAGAGAAGTGACATCTGAAACACAAAATTCCAATCGAGCAAAAGAACTGTCAAAATCGATTCCAATCGATCCGAGCATTTTGTCGCAGAGCTTTTACCTTTCTTATTGAAAACTCAACCAAGGAAGGTATTATGATTGTTGTTATAGTTCAAACAGATAATTTTTAAGCTGGTCATATGAATTTATGATTAGGTGCAATTTTTTTCAATGCTTTGGTGAATCGTGTTCCTAGTTAGAAAACTAACTAATGATTAACGAAATTCAAGTCATTCATACCGTTTATCGCGATCCTTCGGGCATCGAGTTCAATGTTGTTTTGTTGGATTGAAGGAGCGTTCACTTTAGAGCTTGAACATTGACCCAGAAAACAGTGCTGGGGATTTTTTTGTCCAAGATTTCGGCGATGTTGCCACACATTTTATTTTAAGAGGGATCAGATGTCGCTTCTCTTATATGAAGGTTCACTAATCTATTATAGGAAATTTAATACCATTCGCATCGCAAAAAATTGGACTGCGCACTCATAACTGCGAAATTTGTGCGATCTGTCAAATCAGTATAAAATCTGACGGTTTTCTACACGCTAACCGCTTTTCAGTTAACTTTATACGGATAACTCCGACTGCAAAACATAGCACGAAATCCAACATTCAATGAATGATCGCTACCGTGTCGTCGAACTCTAAACTTATTTAAACAACTACAGGTTTTCATTTTTTTTTTTCGTGAATTTGTCCGCTGATTGCCCCCATCGCAAACAGGTTTTTTTTATTATTCATTTTCCGTGATTTTGACCGCTGCACACAGCGGTAAAACATGAAAAAGACGATCAAAACTATTTTCTGCCGAAACTGTGCGTTTTAGACCTATATAGTGTCTTCGAGACAAATGACCAGCATTACATGGACTAAAAAATTACTTTTTTGAAAAATTGATTAATCCACCTAGCAGTGATTTAGAAAAATTAACTTTTTTAATATCCATTTTAGAGCTGTTTTGTCTGAAACTTCAAAATTTCTCTAGAACATATTTTATATGAAAAATCACGCGCAAAAAAGTTATGTTGAAAAAATTGAAAATTGGTGTTATTTTTCTAAAAATTGTCATAACTTTGAAACGATTTATGTTACAGCTATGACTTCTTTAGCAAAGTTGCTAGAATTGGTACAAGCTAAAAACTTTTCTCAGACAATACAGCTCTAAAATGGATATTAAAAAAGTTAGTTTTTCTAACTCACTACTAGGCGGATTAATCAATTTTGCAAAAAACTAATTTTTTAGCCCTTGTAATGTTGATTATTTGTCTCGAAGACACTATAGGTCTAAAACGCACAGTTTTGGCGGAAAATAGTTTTGATCGCCTTTTTCATATTTTACCCCTGTGTGCGCTGATTGACCAAGCTCAAGGCAACAAAATTTTTTATTTTATAAACAATAGATAATCCGATAATAATATTTGGTATACGTGACAACTTTTCATTAAATCATCTTTCAATGTTTTCCGCTTGTTCATCCGATTTAATTTCAGTCGATAAATAATCCTTATGTAGAACAATGCTCATTTTTTTCTTGAATGCTGTAATTTTTTTTACAGTGGTACCCTACGGGAGCCCAAATCAGCTATCGCAGAAATAGAAAAAAAGAGTGGATCAGCAATAGTTTAATAGCAACATGGAATTTCCTCACCGGTTTCCTTTCTGCAAGCGCCAACTCAGCTTTTGGGGAAATGAAATGATAATTTCTCCTATCGCCGCCACCGGATTTCAAAATCACCCATTATTAATCTATTTTCCGTAACAAACTCCCGCGTAGCACACAATCCAAACTTTCAACTCCATCGACAAACCAAGGTAACATCATCCTTCACTTGATTTCTCAGTTTAAAATGGCCCCTGCTCGCCCACGCATTAATCAATCAATGCCCTGCTCTTTCTTTTCTGCCATATCGGTCACATCAATTAGTTGGAACCTAAATTTATCGCGATCAATCGCAGCAAGCCGGTAGATTCTCATGCATGCTCATGAATGAACACGTCGCGGAATGGAAAACTAAATGATGGCTGCCCATACTTGTTTTGCACTTCTATTTTTTCACTAGACACGTTTCTCATTTACCATATTTTATTCCAAATCAACTGACAGACGCTCAAAGAAGTATAAAAATTAAAGCCATTGCCTGGAAGGCAAATATCGCATCACACTTCAAAACCCCCATCAAAAAAATACCATCACTTTTTGTGATTAGAAAACTGCCCCACACGTGTCACCACCTGCCTTTCGGAGGCTCCTTTGCTTCAACGGAATCTTTTCTTATATTGATTGTGGACAAAATCACCAACTTTCTCACTTTATTCTTACATCGCTTTCACAATTACACAATTTGAAATCCTTTCCGTAGAATTCCGGTTCATAAGATTTCAGACACTTTCCCCGCGCAAATTTCACGAACTCGGCTCAGCGGGGGAAACACGACCGCACGCGACAGAGGCTAGTGAATGAATCATTTTTTATCATAAAATTTTATGTTGGGAAAAATGCTTATAAGTGCGTATTTGATCAAGTCATATCAATTTTCATAACAGTCTATTTTTGAAAAAAGTTAAGGACATAAAATTTAAAAAAAAAAAGCTTCGCGGGCCGCACAAAAGAGTCTCGCGGGCCGCGCGTTGCTCATCCCTGTCATAAAAGAGCTTGATAATTGTAAGAAAATTGATTTCCCTTTACTATGTTATTTAAAAACCATTCACTCTAACATAAAGTTACAGATTTTTTTCAGAACGTAACAGGACCGGACAATTCCGGGATATTTTATATAAAACCCTGGCAAAATCCAGGCATTTGATTTCAAAATTGGCGAACGAAAATTCGGGCAATATCCGCACAAGGAAAAAAAAACTGAAAAAATATTTTTGTAAGCAATATTTATCGACCGATTTTAATTTGTATTTAGGCATTTAAAAAAAAGCTTTCATGATAATTTTTGTAAAACTTTCTCGGAATTAAAAAAAAATGTTTTTGGAGGTATTAATTTAAAAAAAATTACATCACATTTTTTTGTTTGATCTACACGGCCCGGGTATGCGGGCCGGGCCGGCCTTTCCCAAATTTTGTATAAATATCCGGACAAATCCGAATAAAACCGGGAAATCTGGCAAGCTTACAGTTATAACATCCATAGTATTAGATTTTAAATTTTCTTGATCCGATATTGGCCAACGCATTTAAATTGAATGCACTTAATATTAATCAAAAACAGATAAAAAAATTCAAGAGCTTGGAAAAAAAAAATATGTTAATTGATCGTTCATTTATATTTTTTTAATCAACAAAAAACTTTAATGTGGTTCTTTAAAACTCTGACATTTTGAAAATTTGAAGTTTTTGGCTCTTCCGACTCAAAAGGCTGCCCACCACTGGGCTAGGATAAATTTTAGTTTGCATCTTATGAAATTTGGCTTTTGAAATTATCATTTTTTACCTTTGTAAATAAATATTAAAAAGAAATATTCAGAAACACATTTCAATGCTTTACGAATAAGTTTTTCCTAACCACGTGATTGCACAAATTAATTTCAAGAAAAAGTGATGTGCGCAGTGTTGCAAACCTTTTCTGCTTATATGAACCTTTTAAGATTCAATGCACTGTTTTTTTCGAGAATGAATGGATCTATTTCATCGCAAAATAACATTATTTGTTGAGTTATCATTGTAAGTAGATTAGGTATTGATTTTGAGACTAAGTTTGATCAATTTTTTTTTTTGTCAAATGTACATCAAATAGGAGAGCAAAAAAATACGGTTTTGTAAAAAAAAAGAAAAGTAGAAAAAGTGGCTTGTTATGACGACACGATTTCTTTTGCTAATATTTTTTAACTACACGGTAAAAAAAATCTTTTGATTCTAAATTGTAGCGACTTAAATTCTGAACTTGGAGGTAAAATTAATAGCAATGTGAGCTATAAACTGTGAGATCGCTACTATAGGAAGAACTTAAGAACAGATTCTAAGATTTATTTCCTACATTTTGTCAAATCATAGATACAGAGAGCGAAATAAGAATAGCACCACTATGTGTTTTGCTTGTTGAAATATGAATGATTGAAAATTACGAAAATTTTCTTCCACAGTTTGTTCTGAATTACTTAATGGATAAATTAAGCATAAGTTTACTTTTTTTGGACGTAGCAATTGGCATTGAAGACCAAAAATGTGAAAAAAAGGGTGCGAAATAAGAATAGAACCACTTGAGTTTTTCAACAAAAAACATGATTATTTTCAAAAATTTACTGTGTAAAAGTGAATAATAATGCTTCTACAAATTATTTGAATAGATAACTGCATTTTAAGGAGTATTCCAGAATTCCAATGGTTTTCAAAGATTTTAAAAGAGGGTTTTAAGAGGTGCTTCTCTAGCGTTAAGGAATTTGTTATTTAAGCTGTAATTCTTTACCAAACTACTTACTTTTTCATTGAAATGCCGTGATGAATGAATGAATGATGAAACAAACATTCCCGATTAATTTTGAATCAGAAAACAAAAGGTTGGAAATCAAAATCTTTGATTTATTTTTCAGTAAAACACACTTTATCAAGTTTCAAGTCGTAGATGGTAGCACTATCTTGCAGTTAAAACCAAATTTAGTCTCAATATTGATTTTTCAGGTTTATTTAGGCCCATATTCATCATTTTGAGGTATTTTCCCATCACAATTTTGTGGAAATTCACTCTGCAGAAAGCTTTTCCGGATTTGCAAAAAAAAAAATAACCAGCACAAAAATGTACAATCGCCAAAATTCCTGCTCATCTCAACTTCCGATTCAATTGCAAATCGTACCAATAATACTGCTAGCCGTCTGGTCCATCAAGCTCTATCGCAAAGTATAACTTTATTCTGATAATCGGTCCAAAGAATTCACTTTTAGTGACCTTGATGCAATTCTAATTTTTTTTTTTGATTTAGTGATCTTAGAATTTCCAAAGCGTTTACACGATACATGTATTTATTTCTTGACCAAAATCATCCAGCACTCCCTAATTAATCCCGGATATTCGAAAATGGTCATGAATTTGGTTAAATGGCAAGATAGTGCTGCCATCTATGACTTGAAACTAGAGAAATTGTGTTTGGCTATTAAAAAACATTAGTATTTTTTAACTCCAACCTGCTTTTTGGATTCAAACCAGCCTCAAATCTATGTTTCATCATTTTACATCATACTTATGAATGTTAATGAAGAAATCAAGCAATTTGATAGTATTTAATAGCTCAAATATCCAATTCCTTAACGCTAGAGGAGTATCTCTTAAAACCCCCTTTTAATACCTTTGAAAACCTTTGAAATAATGGAAAACTCCTTAAAATGCAGTTATCTATTCAAATAATTCGTATAAGCATTATTATTCACTTTTACACAGTAAATTTTAAAAAAAATCATGTTTTTGTTGAAAAACTCAAGTGGTTCTATTCTTATTTCGCACCCTTTTTCCACATTTTTGGTCCTCAACGAAAATTGCTACGTCCAAAAAAAGTAAACTTATGCTTGATTTATCCGTTAAGCAATTCAGAACAAACTGTGGAAGAAAATTTTCGTAATTTTCAATCATTCATATTTCAACAAGCGAAACACATAGTGGTGCTATTCTTATTTCGCTCACTGTATGATTTTTTTTCATATGTCTACCGATAGTCTCAGCGTTTCTCGTATCCTGCTATATAAAGTTTGGTAGTTCTTGAAATGTTTTTAAAGTGCCTTTAGGAGATGTAGTAGTTTTTTAGGAGGTCGAATTTAATTACTAAGAACGCTAAACACGTTTTAACCGTTAAAAAAAAACTGAAAGGAAATCTATCCCTTTATTCTGAAGCAAGTGAAGTTGTGAGATTTTAAAGACGATGTTTGTTGGATTCGTACAGAGTATCTAATTGTACTGGCTGAAGGAAAAAGTGTGATTTGATATAAAGTCTGTTTAGTTATTTCAAAATCACAAAAAAGGTGTCAAGTTTTGAAATTGTCTGGATTATTCATTTTGGCGTTTTATCGGAACATAAAGGAAACTACTACTTTTGAGTGAGATAAAAATGATAGAAAATCCCTCTGTGGATAGGGAAAGTCCGACAAACTTCAGACCAGATAAGGCACAGTACATTACAGTAAATGTTGTAGCGAAAATATTTACAGAGCTCTCAAGCCCTCGGCCATACAATTAATGCTTGTAGACCAGTGGTTTTCAAAGTGGTCCCTACCGCCCCCTTGGGGGCGTTTAGAGCTTCTAGGGGGGCGGTGAGCGCAACTTTGAAATTTGGGGGGCATTGAATTGGCTCAGGGGGGCGGTGGGTTAATTTTAAAGTTCACATTTTCTAGAATTACAAAACAACTTAAAATTTAAATGAAAACGAGTACGTTCAACGCCCAACAATGAAACGACATTGAAGAGCTCTGAAAACAAAACCAAACTCTGAAAACTAGGTTAGTTACAAAAATATCTGTTATACCGTATTTTTTTTCACCTGGAGGCAAACTAGAGGCAACCTAGGTTCGCTCTAACTGCTGTCATCGTGCTCATTTATTGCTCGAGAGGCAACCTAGGTTCGCTCGAAAAAGGGACGGAGTCGCCCTGAGAAAAAAGTCAGTTTTGCGAGAAGTTCACCAATACTCTCAACGTTGTTGTCAAAACATTAAACAGCTGTTTTTGGCTGAAAACAAAACAGTTGAAATAATGAACGGGCAAATGATTATTGCCGCGATTTTGAACCTCTCAGCCAAGCAAAATCGTACTATCTGCAGTCCAGTGCAATCCGGACACGAAAAACGGCAATCTGGATGTGAAGAACCGAATGAAGAAATCCAGAAGGGAGAACAAAATGACAGCTGCATGTAAACATTGCGCTCGTTCTCACGCACACCTACGTATGGAATAACTCGAAACCCGAAACTTGCTTTTTTATTCTGATGGTTCCAGAGCCAAATCCGGAATCAAAAAAAAATACGCCATTAGTTAACAGCAGTGATTGAAATCCTCACCAATTTTCTCATCAGAGGTATTCAAAATATACGCTCTGAGGCCTCGCATAGCTATACAGAAGACGATAGATATACATTCATTCAAACCTCCCCCCATGAGGAGGATCTGCTCTGAGAGACACTATTCGTTTGCTGCCCCGAACGAACTCTCTCAACTTTCGGTTGCTACATGATGCATGAAGAAGACGAGGCACACATACTCATTTACGTTATTGAATTTGATGGACTCAAGCCGATAGCTGCGTTGAGGAGAACATCTTCAACCTCGCCGCAAAGGTTGAGGCAACAACGACAACAACCGAACTTGTTGCATTGGATAGGCCCGCAACGTATGGAGCAAGGAGAGGGGAGGAAAAAGAAACGAAAACACTAGCTGCCTGCGTGCGGTTGCTGTGCAATAATAGCAACAGCAGAAAAACCTCGGGTATTCGATCCAGGCACAAACGAGGAGACTCGGGTTTGCTCTGCCTTTTGAATTCGGTTCCCTCAAGAATGTAACAGGAGATGAGTGAGAGCCATTCGTTTGGTTTTTTGGATTCGCTGCCTCGAATGTATACTGCTCCTTGAAGGCGGGCCATGTTGAGAGTGTATGCATCATCGGGTTTGTCGTTTTCGCTGCCTCAAAGCAACCTTTGCTTCCGAGTAAAGCAGTGAGCGAGAGATGGTTGATCAACTCATGCTCAGCAAAATTCAATCACTGGTTAACAGAGTTATATATATGTGATTTTGCCTCCGCAGGTCTCAAAACAGACACATTTTTTATTGTGAAATTTCTATATTCATCCGGTTATGTAAGTTATTTTGGGTAATACTCAAAAGCATACATTTTGGATGGCAATACTTGACAGTTATGATTTGTTGATATTTAATTCAATTGATAAAAAAGTGATACTCTGCATTTTTTCATGATTAAACATCAAAACTTATTCGATTTTTTTTCTAATGTCCGAATCCATTTGTTAGAAGCTATGTAAAATTGTTAGACCCGTAAATACTGCTAAACTTTAAACAGTTATCAAATTTAGTCAACAATTTTCGTAAAGAAAAATTTAAAATTTCCTTTTTCTTTAATCTTATTTGAGATTCATCATTCATTCAAATCTTTGTTCATAAATAAATTACTTCATCAAGAAATAAAACTATGCATTATGCTTTTTATGCTATTTCATCGAATCATCAGTGATTGTTTTGCGAACAATAATGGCAAAATTAATTGAAAAAGAATTTGGTTTACCAAAATTCAGATGGGTGTTTAATTATTACATTTTTTTCAAATTCAATTCAAGTTTTGGTCCTATGATTTCATTTTTTTTTCAATTTTTTTCTCGAGGATTGAAGCAATTTATTTTGATGAATTTTAAGTTCTGTTGTGCTCTACAGTTGATAGGTTCCCGATCAGGAGGGAAAAACTAAATTATATGAAATTGAGATATTTTGATACTTATTTTTTCCTATCAAAATGAGTTATTATTCAGTACTCGTAGGATGTTAAAATATCTCAAATTATATCAAAAAATCTATGCGATCATAACTTAATTATATCAATTTTAGATATGCTCCTTTCAAGATTATATCTCATTCAGATAGCATAGTTTGATATTGGACAGAACAAAACCTATCAAAATTATAACTTATCAAGATATGAGTGCTTCGAGAAAAATTTCTAGTGGAATGTCAATAAACCACATTATATGCCAAAACCACCCGATCAGGAGGGAAAAACAAAATTATATCAAAATGAGATATTTTGATACTTATTTTTTTCTATCTAAATGTGTTATAATTCAGTACTCGTAAGATGTTAAAATATCTCAAATTTTATCAAAAAATCTATACGATCATAGCTAAATTATATCAGTTTTTGATATGCTCCTATCAAGATTATATCTGGTTCAGATAGCATAGTTTGATATTAGACAGAACAAATTATATCAAAATTATAACTTATCAAGATACGAGTGCTTCGAGAAAATTTTCTAGTGGAAGGTCATTAAACCACATTATTTGATAAAACCATGCCCCATTTTTGGTTTCCCAAAAATTTGATTCAATTTTATAAATCTGTTGAGCGAAACTCGTTAATGTAAGGTTTGAGCCGTTGACTTCGATGTCCGTGTTTCAGAAAAAGTTGTACGTTTATCAAAATAAGATATAATCATTTTATTTTAGGACAATCCGAAAAAAATCTTGATCATTGAATATGAGCTCAACCCCATTCAAGTTTGTCAATCAGAATAAGATATAATTCAGATTAGAGAAACTTAAAATCGAAAATTTGGAGTACTTAATTATAACAGAATCAGATGTAAATATCTAGGTGAGATACGTTTGAGTTATTATTTTGATATGCTCTTCTGATCGGGCATGCTTCAATTTTGGTTTCCCAAAGATTGGATTCAATTTTATGGATCTGTTGAGCGAAACTCGTTGATGCACGGTTTGGGCCGTTGACTTCGATGTCCGTGTTTCAGAAAAGTTGCACGTATATCAAAATATGATATAATCATTTTATTTTAGGACAATCTGAAAAAAATCTTTATCATTGAAAATGAGCTCAACTCCATTCAAGTTTGTCAATCAGAATAAGATATAATTCAGATTGGAGAAACTTAAAATAGAAAATTTAGAGTACTTAATTATAACTAAATCAGATGTAAATATCTTGGTGAGATACGTTTGAGTTATTATTTTGATATGCTCTCCTGATCGGGTTATGTGTTGGCTTTTCAGTCTCCTAAAATTAATTATAACTCTTTTTTTTGTGCTTCATTAAACCTTTTCAAATTAAACTACAATAAAATGTCCGAAATTTACGGTTTTTTAACGACCTCAACATACATTTTTTCTAAAGAATTTTTGAAAATTTGCTCAGGGGGCGTTGAGCTCGGAAAATTAACAAAAGGGGGCGGTGAGCGGAAAAAGTTTGAAAACCACTGCTGTAGACGATTCCGTGTCTATGCTTGTAGGGAGATAAACGAACGATTCATCGACAAATGCATCTTTTTTGCTGTTTTCAAAATGAGATCGTAATATTGCTGGTATCATCGTTGAATTGTATTGAATGAGACTTGAAATCTGTAAAATAAAATTAAAATTGCGAGTTCCTTTTGATTGAAATAGAATATATTTTCAGACGAACACATTCCTAATAGCGTTCCAAAGTCTAATCAAACATGCAAATGATAGTTGAGCGTGGTGGAGGATATTTGATGTTTCAAAAATAGATTCCAAACCATCCTTTACTTGAAACTCTAGTTTCCAACCATTACAAGAATCCCAAGACAGCATGGATTCACCCTTAATGCACATTTTTGCGAAAATCCTTCCGCAAATGCCACAAAATCGTGATATCCAGTCAGTGATGCTGTGCGCGTGAACGTGAATAAGTACACATTTTCGCCGAGTGAAGCCGAGGCAGGAATAAATTGCAAGCAGGGCCCGCGTCATGAGGTAGCGAACAGCGGCACACATCTCAACGCCCACGCAAGAGGCCAAAGCACGTTCCGTTGCGTCCGATATTTGGATGGAGGCTCTGTCGCCACGCCGCCACCACTTCGAAGAGCTTCGGTTACGCGTATGATGATAAGGACGAGGAATAGTTGAAGAATTTCGCTAAAACTATGTCTGCTTTTCAGAGCGCTACTCGACGGTTGCGGGGGAGGCAAACCGAAAATTCCTAAACGGCTCCATACTTGTGAAGGAAGATGGAAAATATCTATGAAGGCAAGAAGGTGGATAGCGTGGAGTTGAAGAAGGCTTCCACCACTGAGGGTTTTCGCTCAAGCTTTCAGTCATCTCTCGTGGTGGCTGGAAAATGTTTACTTTCATCTGGTACCGCACCGTAGGCGTGAGAAGCAAAACAAGTGTACCACTTTATTAGTCTAATAAAATAATTTACTACATTACTACAGGATGAGTTGGTTTGCGGAAGACAGGAAAATTAAAGCGAAACACCGTGTTTGACTGTATTCCGTTTCACTATGCATAAGGAAGATATTTCTTGCTACTGGAGGCATGCAAGAAAGTCGCATTCCTCCAGGTGAGTTTTATTAGATTTTCATTGGATTTTTGAAGAATTGCTCTCAAGGGACCAAGTTTTAACCCGAATAAAAGAATGTTATATGTCATAGATTTCAAGTGAAATGTGAGCTGTGAAATTTCAGCTTCTATAATCGGAATCATTCTATATTTTCATTCAAATGAAGTTCTATCCTGATAATTATACCAAAATTTCAAAAACCTAAAAAAACTCAATTGAAAAACAAAACAAACACTATAATCTCTACACTAATAATTTCATAACTTTCCGTTAAAATGAGAGAAAAACTATCGTTGGTAGCGTCTTGAAACTGCAAAAATTTACAACCGTCAGACACTAGATAAATGAATGTGTGTGTGTGTATGTGGGGGTCTGTGTGCTAGAGGAATTACTTCCAGCTAGTTGAGTATTAAATTGAGCGCAAAAAGCCCAGCAGCCACTTCTTATGTGCATGTTTGTAGCAAAGAGCAAATGAGGAATCCCGGCGCGGCGGCAAAAAAATGATTCCACCTAGCTGAAGGAAGAGCTCTATTTGTTTGGAGTTTTACTTGGCGGTGCTATCCCGTCGAAAAGTGTTGGGAAGACGTCAATAGTGGTTTTGGCAATGAAAAAAAAATTCAACAGAATCCGCTGTTCAAAAATTTAAACTAAAATTACTAACATTGGAAGACCTCTGAAACCAAATTGGATATAGGTATGTATTGTTTTTGATGCATGAAAACACGATCAAAACAAATAATTTGACAGTGTTTGTATTGCCAAGCTAGACGTAAAATTTTGAAGATTCACTCAACACTAGAAAGACCGCACCAGTTAAAATGACTGGTTGGACACTTTGTTTGTTGAATATCTTATAAATACTTCGCTTTGAAAATTCGCAAAAAATACGACTTTTAATGAATTTTGAATCTCTACAAAACTGTGTATTTTTTATTTCACTATCTCTTTTAAAAAGCCAGAAAAATTTCGCCATGAACACTCGGACCGTGACCAGTCAAAATGACTGGCAAAATTCACAACCCTAAAACTCAAACAAGATAAATTTTTATCGCTTATTTTTGGTTTCATACGCAATCTACATTTAAGACAATAAGCTCTAGTTGATTTATGGTGGGCAGAAGTGTGTCATTCATTATGAAATTATTGATTTTCGATACGAAGTCATGAAGATTTGTAGAAAAAGTTCTCGGATTGGCCGCTGTATGGCGCTTCAAGCACTTGACTCCCAATTTTTTAGGTTTGTTTTGTTGCTCATCTATAATCGAACTTTCTGACAAATTTTGGCGAAATTTCATCAAGATTTGTAAAAGTTATGTTAGAATTATTACATGTCCATTAGGGTGTCCCAAAATTGCATAACTTCTGGGAATCTGGGAACTCACCCTCAAAATGGTAGATTGGGATGTGCAGAACAAACTTTTGTATGGGGCCCACTGAAAAAAAATATGTTTCGAGGTTCCGCAAGCGCGATCTTTGAAAAAAGTCCACTTTCAAACGATTTGATTTCAAATAAATTCTGGGTCCAAAAATTTTCATAAAATTTATATATATTTTTTTTTTTAAATTTTGTCCGAGTCAAAAACTACACGTAAAAAATGAAAAATGAACCAAATTTTAATCAAAATGTAAAACAAGCAAGCTATTTCAAAGAAAAAAATTTTTTTTTGGTCTTCAGGTGAAATGTTAGTCTTAATTGAAATTTTAATAAAATCTACATAATCAAGCAATCGATTGGTAAAGACAAAAATGTATGATGAATAACCAGTTTTTTATGCTTCTTTAGAACACTATTTTCCAGAATCCCTTTCACACTTGAGATTCAGTGCAACCCCTTCCTGTTGTCCGATTCCGCTCAAATTTGGCATATGGCCTTCTGATGACTTCCTTAAACCATCCAAGTCTTTTTTGCAAGTATTTTTATATTAAAGTAGATATATATTATGACAAATTTGATAAATTAAATTAAAAAATATCCTAAATTGTGATTTGTATTAAACGTTAAACCGTGAATAGCTCTTCACACAATGATACAAACAACATGCTTTGTTCAGCAAAGTCTAAGTGCACGAAAATTCGCATCTTTTGATGGCATTGGTATCAAAAATATTTTACGCTTGGTACACATTTTGGTCAGTTGAATTCAAAATTTTTGGACCAAACAAATTTTTTTCCTTGGAAATAGTTTGCTTGTTTTACATTTTGATACAAATTTGGTTCATTTTTCATTTTTTGCGTGTAGTATTTAACTCGAACAAAATTAAAAAAATATAAATTTCATGAAAATTTTTGGACCCAGAATTTATTTAAAATTAAATCTTTTGAAAGTGGACTTTTTTCAAAGATCGCGCTTGCGGAACCTCGAAACATATTTTTTTTTCAGTCGGCCCCATACAAAAGTTTGTTCTGCACATCCTAATCTACCATTTGGAGGGTGAGCCCCAAGATTCCCAGAAGTTATGCAATTTAGGGACACCCTCATGTCCATTCGAGTAATCGAGTAGTTTTAGGTGTTTTATACTAAACTAGAATGAGTAAAATAATTATGAATTTTAAACTCATTTATTCAAATTTGAAGACATAAGCTATGAAACTGAATAATTTAAATGATATTTCAACATGGGTGCACAGAATATTTTTGTATATGTTGGTTATCCACCATGGGTGCACGGATTCACCACAGTTTCTGCCCAAGTATGTATTCACATGCATTTTTAGATTATTAGTTTCGACAAATTCCCAATGCAAGTTCACTTACTCCGGCACCCGTGTATATACCTGGCCAGCTGGCAACTGATTGAACATTCTTATTATAAGAGGAAACACATCTTACCTGTCGAAAATGTATGGGGTTTGAACCCAAAAGTTTTCTTGCCGATACCGGGAATCGAACTCAGTACGCCTGGCATACCTAGAACAGACTCACGCCAGCCTATCTGATAGACAACATCGGCGCAAAGATATTTCAACATGAGTGCACGGAATGGCTGTAAACTTGCCGTTGTAAATTAAATAGAAATAAATAGTTTCAACTTGCTTCAGAACAAAAAATATTTTTGAGTTAGATATGATAGGTATTTGAAATGCAATATTGGTCAATCGAAAAACTTAAAGAAAAAACAAATCAACCTGTACAATTGGCAATGTTGATCCATTATTTTTATTTTCACTGTTTTCCGTCACACGACATAACTTGATGTACCGTAATCCGGGGTAAGATTGATCACTTTTTTCAAAATTTTTCGATTATTTTTTCTGTTAAGGGGAATGTGGCATGTTTAATATTTTTAAAACCAGTATTGGGTTCCCATGAACGTAAAACATGGTTGCAGATATTTATTAGACTTCTTTAAATTTGATTTAAAAATCGATTTCGTCTCTGTTCAGAATTTGATGCTTTGGGGTGACATTGATCGGTCTCTATTTTGATGGTTTTATCGAGTTTTCTTGATCATAAAGGATACAAAACACCATCATAATAAAATTTTAAATGCTTGTTCATCAATTTTACCTAGTTTTTAACGTTTTCTTTAAAAAACATTTATAATCGAAAAAAGAACCGTGATGCTGCATACATTTAGGGGCAAAAGTTATAACAATTGCTAAATAGTTTTAGCTTCAAAATACAAATGAAATTTTACCTTCACACGTTCTTCTAGGCCCACCCGCTATTACCATTTTCATTTTTTCTTCAAAGTTAACCATTTGATAGGGTTCCTATCCAATTTTCCATTATGGGCTTACTCTAGGAAAACGGCCTTTATTTTTAAATATAAAAAAATTATCATTAAATTACTATAAAAATAGCACTATAACTTCACAAAAACAAACAAAAAATGTTGTTCTTTCACATTCGACAACCCGTTTGCTTCTAAACGCTTTTTGGTATCATCAGGAGAGCTGTTTCTTTGCCAGCCTTGGAGAAGATAGATATTTTAAGATTTTGAAATAACATTTTTACTTACAGAAAACAAATTTCAAATACAAACCAAATTTTGCCTATTTGATACTCAATTAATGGGCTTTCAAACGTAGAAAACAGTTTTCAAAAATTCAAACTATAGACTTAGTTATTGATGATTATTTGGCACAATTTCATGTTGATCAAAGCTACCCCGGTGATCAATGTTACCCCGTTTTACGGTATATAATTCCTAAAATTCACTCGATCTATGGTAACCGTTTTCCAATTTCTTGGATGTTGATCAGATCTTATCATATAAATATACGATTGCAAAAACCTGTTTTTTTTAATAATAATTAATTTAAAAAATTTATTATTTCAAGATAAAATTGAAATATTTTTCTTTAACAGGAATAAAAAACGGAACTTTAAATAAAAATCGTTATTTAAATCATTATGTCTGAACTTGAAAGACATGGTTTCGACTTTGGTTTAGTTAAGATTTGTCAAAATGCTTTTTAAAAATTTGCAAAAAGTCCAATATTTGATTAAAACGCGGTGAATCTGTGCACCCATAGTGAAAAACCATGTTCACACAAATTTTCATTTGAATCTATAAAAGTCTTTATTCTTTACCTTTAGCATACAAAAAAATTGGCGGTGAATCCTTGCACCCATGGTAAATTGCTCTACATATAGAGAAAAAATGCTTCAAAACTTACAATATTAGGTATAATTTATAGGCAACGTGTTGAAAAATTTCAGAGCGTTGGATGCTAGAAAATATCTACTTAAACAAAATTGAAGTGAAACCATGCACCCATGATCAATACCCATAGCCATCTAACAGGATTTTATTATTAGATTGATAATGTGTTTTAATTTTTTGGTTTTTATTTGAAATACTAGCTGACCCGTTGTGCTTTGCTACACCTTCCGGAAATAAATGTAATTTGTAAAAATTTATTAAAATTTAGATTTTAGAGAGCATTGTTTTAAATCATACCTCATCATACTTCAGAACCAACAACTTTGAAATGAGAGCTGCAGCTGCAGTTCTGAATAGCAATTTAAAGATGGTATATATTATTTACTGATCTCTAAACTCGTTTTTCAAGATCTGAAATTTGTACTCTGTACCCATAAAAAACCTTTTTAAATATCGTCCCTTCTTTGAGAAGCTCTTTATCTTAAATTTACATGGGAGCTCTCCCATCTTTTTCAATTTTGTCCCCCACTGCTTGAAGAAGGTAGGCAAATTTAACCGGCTCGATACCCAAACAGCACTTATCATGGTAATGAAAAATATATTAAATTAGTTATGTATTAAATACAGTGCAAATTTCTTTTTTTTAAATTAATTTACTACGGTAAACATATAAATATTTAAAAAAAATATCAGTTGCATCACTAAATAAGTTCTCAGCGTTTTTTTTTTATTTTTTCTTTGAAAGTCAAATTTTCAAAAATTTAGTTAAAAACAAATTTCTAAGTTTACATTTGTCCCGTATATTGGGGCAAGTGTCAATGCAAAGCTTATTTACAGATGCGTCAGAGTAATGGCTTTAAAATGGATTTAATACGAATTCCTGTTTTTTGTTTTATCAAGTTTCACTGATACCTCTGCAGTATTCCTGCAATATAAATTTATGTTTGTTACTCCACTTTTAACGAATGCTGTTCAAAGGGAATGACCTTCATTTACAAAGACATTTAAGAATTTTCAATATCCACTGCAGTTTCAACATTCGGAATACCCCTTCTGGTCTTTCCAACATATTGAATCATTTTGAAGATGAATTTCTTAAAAGTTCGCCGTTTGCCCTTGCCCCACCGTGTAAGTTGACAGAGAGGAATATTGTTTTTAACACTTTAAGGGTAAACTAAAAATTTCTTTTAAAAATTTTGCGTCCAGTTGAATATCGGTTCTAAAGTCTCGCTTTTCAAAAACGAAGCGGATTAAAAGTCTCTTTTATGCAGCCATGTAATACAAAAACACTTTTCATGTTAAGTACGTACTTGAATTGGTATGTAAGCAAAAATTACAATGGTTTTTTCAGAATTATTTAAAATAAAAAGCTCCCATTTTCATTTCTAAATTCGTTTCAGTTGTGTATTTGGGCCGAAGTAACAATTTCTAGAAGAAAACCTAATTTTTATTTTTTTTTTAACAGAAAAAGTTGAACGTTTGAACATGTTCTAATGTTCCTTGAATGAAAAGACGAATGCTACCTACATTAACACGAACTAAATATGGAAGTTTTTTAGCAAATCTTTCAATTGGTTTTGATTCGATTAATAAAATACCAATCCGTGTCACATCTAGGCGTCATTTATTACCACGTGCTGTGTACAAATCAAATAAGCAAGAAAAAAACACATCTAGGTTGCATATCGCCCCACGTGTTTGAGAAACAGGCGCCTTATTGTTAAATTTTCCAGCAATCAATGAACAGTGTGCTTTGGTTACCATCCTCTTGCGACGACGTTCGCTCGCCCATGGAGACGAAAAACAAACCCCTCAAAGAAAATATGCTTGGTTGAGAAATACGCGCCAAAATATTCCTACTGATCAGTATGCTATGCCTGGGTTACTATCCTTTTGCGACGTTGGCCGCGACGCCTCGACCATAGAGACGAAAAACAAACCGCCCAAAGGAAAAAAAATCTCAAGAAAATGGATGTCATGACTTTAATTTGTTTCGAAAAACTACAAATTTTGTATGGAAGCCTCTCCTTCCTTAAGTCGGATGAAGTTTTGACTATTACAGAAACCATCCCCGGCCTCAAAAACCCTCAGATGCCAGTTTTGACGATGATCGGTTCAGTAGTTTCCGAGTCTATAGGGAACAGACAGACAGACAAACATTCATTTTTATATATATAGATTAATTATGACATCCACGCATTCGTCAACTATGCCAAAATGAGGTGATTCTGTGCACTCATGGTAAAAAAATATTTCCATTTTATAACAAAAATGTTATCGAACAAATAACAAAATAATTTCAAAAGAAAAAAGTTAAATATATTATGATATAAAAAATTTCCCCTTTACCAGTTATTTTGACTGGTAACGGTCCGAATCGGTATATTAAATTTGCCGGTCCTTCTAGTGTTAAGGATCTCTTTGAAGAGCCTTTAGTGGTTCAGAAATTTAAATATATTCTGTATTCTGTTCATATGTATGTACACTAGAGTGCCTCAAATGACCCGAAATTTTAAAAAGTTATGCGCTCAAAATGTCTCAAAATGCCATACAAATTTTATACTCGTTGGGCGACCCCTTCCCGTGGTCCGATCTGGCCCAAATTTGGCATGAGACCTTGTACTAGGCCTAGGATCAATTTAAGCCCGCAGCGCATAACATTTCACAAGCTTGAAATTTTCCATACAAATTTGGGGTAGTCTAGTGGCTGCATCTTCCTTCTTCAATTCCTGCTTCTTTTCGGTTCAATTCTTTTTTTTTTTTTTCAAAGTAACCCTTTTCAATGGACAATTTAGTGGATACAACTGTTTCAAAATTAACTAAATTTGATTAGTTTGAAGCCATTTAAAAGCGTTTTCAATGGAATATCTGCAGATAAAATCTGACTTAGACAAATCAAAACCACAATGAGATTGAATTTCAAGTATATTCGGTTAGTTAAGATCGTAGATTGCGAAATATACATACAATATTACTCTACTTAGGCTTTCAGAAACAGCGAAAACCAAAGTTTTCGTTTTGAAAATTGTTGTTTTTCCACAGAAGCAGAATCTTGGCAAATCATTATATTTTTTATAAAACAACCAGCATATACATACTTCAATATGCAAGAGACCTTGCCACGAGCAGACATGTTATGGGATTCAAACGCTGGAATTTATTTGCAATAGGGTTTTTCTAAAGTTTTGTCGTCCATCAGAAATCATCTCTTCAATAGCCTCGGTACCGATTTTTCAGCCTGGAACTCTGGAACTAAATAGCAAAAATTTATTGTTTAAGGTTGAGTTAAAATGACCCATAACTAGGCAACACTGTCAGCTTATCGGAGAAAAAATTGTTGGGCATTTCAACAATCTACACTTTGGTTTACGCTTATTTTAAAATATAAATTCTTGTATGACACTTAACTTCCCTAAAGACCCTAAATCGTATTTGCCGATCATGTGCTTCACTCCAATGCATGATTTCAACTTTGTGGACATTTTTGACAGTGTTTGCATACTTTTCCACCACTCACACACAGTAATTCCTTAAATAACTAACGGTTTTGTCAGCTATCAATTTGAATATGATGTATTTTGAATTTTGAAGGAAACTGTGCCAAATTATATTTTTCTATGATTTCAAAGTAGTCGATGATTCCTTTGAATTCAGCCACAGTATTTGAAAGATCCTAATACTAGTATTTCACCAGCTACTTGCTAGCATCCTCAGTGAGTTATCGACAGAAAAAAGTGTATCTGAATTATTTGTAGGTAAAAAGAACCTTCGAATACTCGGCAAATGTGCCGTTGTCAGTTTCTTGCCAAATTTTCATAACTATTTTTGTTGGTATGCAAGCATGCTGTCAAAGATACCGTCACTTTAAGATAAAGAAGTGGGCTTTGCCGCGAACATTAATTCTTCTATACGGTTTTTCGATGTTCGCAACGCCACCTTAAGAGCTCGAGCAACAAGATTCATGCATCTAGCCATGGTAACCAATGTGTGTCTTGGAAAAACAAATCTGCTTTAAAAGTATATCTGTTGGAAGTGAGTACTTCAGAGCCATCTACAATGCTTTAAATGGTAAAAATATATTTTGGTTGACCTTTTGGACGAATTATTAACCATATATTGCCATTCGGAAAAAAATTGATTTGAATTTTAATTAAACCGAAACTCTGCTTTTCTAATTTTACTCTGTTCGAGAAGAAAATCATCTATTGAATGCTCATTTGGAAATCTTTTTGTTCATAAAAACAAGTATGTTGAAATTGATACCAACAGTGCCAATACGAACAACGGTTGCTTTGATAATTTTATATGTTATTTGACGTTGTAGTTGTTGAATACTCAAATCATTGACCCTCATGGAGGGTGTACAAGCTATTTTAGTCGCCTTTTATGATACTTCTTCTCAGAAGGGAGCAGCACTGAGTGAATAGAAAGAATTTTCGATAAGTTACATGGGTCTGATCTGCCGCTCATAGCAAGTCCGTCCCATTTGCGTTTTCATCATTTTTCAGTTTATCGCTGGAAACACTTTAATTTCATCTGTAGTTTCAAGAGAAAATTTTTTTTTCAGTACTTTGTTCTGATGAACATCGAAAAAAACCTCAAGAAATTTTGTCCCATTGAACAAATGATCGCAAGTCGGTCCCATATGGCATAAATCATCGCAAGTCGGTCCCACAGCCATAAGAGCCCATCAAATGATTTTCAACAGAATCAAAACAAAAAAATATTCCTTATAAAGCGAAAATCTTTGATTGGCCGTAGCAGTGACAGATTCTGTTGATTACTTTGATAAAAAACGCATACAAGTGCCGAATTAGCGTTGGATTTTTTACGATTTTTCAATGCCATTTTTCTCACTTCAACAAAAACGCAAATGGGACGGACTTGCTGTGAGCGGCAGTGATGCTGTGTACATATACGGAGCTTTCAAGTGAGGTTAAGCGCAATGGCCTACTTGTTATTTTCCATGCACTATGGGGCCTACCCTTTTCTGGGTGTTGTCAGGTAGATTATTATTGTTACCTTCCCTATTTTGGGCGTTGTCAGGTAAATTATATTTCTTCTTACCTAAGAACTTGAGCAACCTGGTCCGTTGTCTCCGTTTAAAAGATTAGCTGAATTTTGATTGAAAATTTCAATACTTTCCGCTACATCTAACTTCAGCGAATTGCTGAAGTAAAGAAACATTTTCTTGATCGATCAAATGATCTGTTTCACAGATGTGTAATGCTACTGAAGATCTAGGATTCTGTGAGGGAAGAACTATTTTCTTCGAATCTGATTTGGACCCATTCCAAGCACCCCTCAACTGGAGAACCGATTTTTATGTTTCATTATTCAAAAATAAATTACATAGCGCTAGAAAAGTTATTTCTTGAGTGTGATTTTCCATCAAAAGATTTTCAGCTACCTTTTTATAGAATTGAGTATGTTAACGTTGAAATTAAAAAATTTTAGTTTGAAATTAAATTGATTTTTGCAAATATTCTTTATTTATAACATAACTTTGTCAAAAATCTAGCTATGTCAAAAAAAAACTATTGCAAAATGATGGTAGAAAAGCCATCTTTTAAGCATGATAAAAGATTAATAACAATCACTGCAGGTTTACGCTCTAGAATCGTAAATAGAGGTATCTATTTTTAAGCGTTGTGACGTCACGAAAATTCTACTGTTTTTAAATTTATGATTTACTGAAATTTCACATATTGTCGAAAATTGGAGTTCTCTTCAAACTTTTTGAGTGGAATTTAATGCAATTTTTAGATTTAAAATCGGTTTAGCAGGTTGTGAGTTGCACCCGGGCAAAGAATGCGTTGTGACGTCACGAAAATTTATTTACTTTTTTTCGAAAACGTCCCAGACTTTTTACTGCAACACTATGATAGTATTTCTTCAATACTAGTTCAACACAACAATGTGCTTCGATAAACAAATTCTATTATCAAGTTTTTAGAGAAAATGATTTGTTTTGCATTAACTCAGTTGTTTTTAAACATTTCTAATAAAACATATTAAACAGCGCTTAAAAACGCTTGATTCAAGAATAAAGAAACTATCAAACAAATGAAATCCTCATCGATTTTGTAAAAGAATATTTGTGAATCATAAAGCAGGTAGTTATCTTTTTTTTTTTACATTGTATTCCGTCTTAAGACATAACTTGACGAACATAATTCCTAAAATTCAACCGTTCTCCAATTTCTCGGGCACCCCACGTTCGCCAGATCACGCTCCACTTGGTTTAACCACCTCGCTCGTTGCGCCCCCGCTCGTCTTGTTCCTACCGGATTCGTGGCTGTGGTGTTATCTTTGATTTGAATAAAAATCTTGCAAAAGATCAAGTTCTTCATATATCTTTGTTAGAATGAAAAACACTGCTAGTAGCTTCTATTTCTTTCTGGCATTATGTTCAAACAAAATAAGTTCCATGAAATAAATGTAATGAGATTAAAAAAATCTTTGAACATGATAAACTTAATAGATTAACTTTTTTTATTAAAAAATTGATAAGATTTTCATAGAAATTAATTAAATTATTTTAATAAAAATCTGCCCTTATTGAAATTTCCACCTCAAAGGATGTCACTAGAAAATCCAAATCGAACCCCGTGTTCACATAAAATCTCACAAAAGAGACTTTGACTGAGTAACAAAATTAAATAAATTCAAATATGTTCAAGGTCTCATGCAAAATTTGGGTCAGATTATTCTAAGGAAAGGGGTTGCGCAACGCACCTGAAGTTTGTAAGGAATTATGTAGATTTTGTTCGGCATGATAAAAAACCGTTTTTTTCTCAATAATTTATTTTTTTTTTTAAATTTAGGTTTAATTTTTTTTTTAATTTGAGTATTTTAAAGCTTTGATTATGACAATATTTCATCTGAGGAACGCGTTTCGATTAAAGTTATCATAAAACAGCTATAACGTTCAAAATTATCGTCGATTAACGATCATTCAGGTATCTTTTTATATTTGACCCATCAGAAGCTAATTTTTGAAACTCAAAAACCTTTTTAACTAAACCATTGTCTAAATGGGATCTTGAGATAAACTATTTGTCATAATGAAAGTTTTGTCAATGACTATAATTTAAGCAAATCAACCGATAGGGACTTCAGAAATTGGTGCATAAGTTGGTTTTCATGTCCTTCAAAACCCAATTTCTCATAATTGCATACACATTTTAGGCTCATTGTGCCCTCTTTTTCCGTGGGCCAATCCCCAAATTTGGCACTGGACTTTGTGTTAGGCCTAGGATCTATTTAAGCTTGCAAATTACAAGATTTTCATTAGATGGTTGATTTAGGCACTCTAGTGTCGATTAACTATCTTTGAAAAGATCGAAGGCTTTGAAATTATCATTTATTTTTCCTTTCCTTTGCAATTAAAGATTAAAATTATTAAGAAACACATTTCAACGCTTTTACGAATAAATATTTCCTAGTTTTAGTTTTGTCCTTAATAATATACACATGATCGCACAAAAAAACTTCAAATAAAATTGATGTGAGCAGTGTTGCAAACCTTATCTGCTTATATGGTCCTTTGAGATTTAATTCCTTTTAATTTTCGGGAATAAATGGATCGATTTCATCACCAAATCACATTATTTATTAAGTTTTTAAGCATTTTAAGTAAATTAAGCATTCATTTTAAGATTATACTTTGATTTATTTCATGTAGCTAACCATAAAATTTCGTGACGTCACAACGCTTTGCAAAACCCTGCTTAAAAAAATGGTGCGTTGTGACGTCACGAAACTGAATCGCTCTAAAATAAATTGAAATCAAAATTTGAAAAAATCAAAAACAGCGATTTGTTGGTTGTAATGAATCGATAATTTCCTGAAATTTTCATAAAATTTGATCAAATAGAAGAGCAGAAAAATGCGGCGTTGTAAAAAAAAACTGAAATGTGGAAGAAGAGGCGCGTTGTGACGTCACGATTCCTTTTGCTTATATTTTGTTAACTTTTTATTCTATACAAATACTTTTGGTTTCAAATTGTAGAGAATTAAATTTTGACCTTATATTGTACAATTTTTACCAATGTGCGATATGACCTGTAAAACTTACATACAACATACCAAAAAATTGTTTTGCAAACGTTGTGACGTCACGCTGGAATGGGTCTTTGGCAATTTCCAAATGTTCTTCGAATCAATCTATTAACTTTCTTTTTGTTTGTCCAATGTATACCTTTTCACAGTCAAAACAACTGATCTTGTACACACCGGATCTATGCAGAAGTTCCACCGGATCTTTTGTTGATCCTAAAATGGATTTCAATTGATTATTGGAACTACTAAAAACCAATTCAATATCAAATTTCGGTAACTTGGATCGTAATTCAAGAGCATTGAAGCTGTTAAATTCCATCGATCTCCGTTGAAACTCGTTTTGAATTGGAGTTAAAGTAGTGAGGGATTTTCTATGAAGAATCTTTTGTTTTTTGTTGATGATGGCTTGAATAGAACTAGATTGATATCCATTCTTATTAGCCGTTTGGAAGTTATATTGAAGTTACTTTTCTTCCCCTTCTTTTGAGAGAGGAATTGAATTCATTCCCAATTAACAATTTTAGTTTTATAAGAAACTGGAAGGGTACTTCCAAACTTCGCTATAAAACAACGTTTAGTTTTATAAACCCCATTAAAACATCTTTAAAACACTTACAAGTGTAAAAGGGCCCACCTACAGGAGGTTCTGAAGAACACATTACAAGTACCTTATACAACCAGAGGGTTGTCAAGAGTTGATTGAAATTGTCAAATTTCAGTTTGAGTGAAAAAGTTTTTGAGTGAAAATTTAATTTCTTGACAGCGGCTTCGAAATTGAAATGATAAAAAAAATTCTGACTGAGTCGAAAATAAAATATAAGATGGTTCCATTTTGTCAAGGATCGACAATAATAAAATAATTGATGAATAATATGTTGATAATCGCTATCTCAGGCACAAAAACTGACGCGCTTCAAAGTTTATCGATTGGTTTTTCGAAATAAATGAGAAAAAAACGCGCCCCCTCATAGTTTTGCGGAATAAAAGATTTCAATACATAAATCAATATTTCTAAACAAAAACATACTTTTGAATTTCTATCAAGACGCTCTTTTTATTAATCTATCTTTACTTTAGTCAATTTTTGTGCGAATAAGACGTGTTTAGTTCCCATATTTTGCTCCATAATTTCAAAATTCATGAAATTTATTTTCTCAAAATTTTCAAAAATCCTTCAGAAAATGGCGTTTCGCGATTCCATGATATAATTAAAAAAACACTTGAATGCAGTTAACTTTTATTCAAACTTTATTCATATTCAGTTAATGTTACACTACTACTTTTTAATCCGGATCCAGCCGTAGCACCAGGTTTTTTCCGGGTGTTTTTCCAGCCACATATCGCAAAGTTACGCAGCAATTCCGACGGCGAATGTGATGGCAAAGTCGCCTTTATTCTGGATGTGTTGCTGGTTGGAAAAACCATCCGGTTCCGGCAAATGACCAGGCCAGGCAGGGCGTATTTCCAGATATTACCTATAGCAGTCAAAAAATATATTCATATTATCTACAAGCTAAGGATAACGATGGAAAATTTACCTGATTGCAAAAATCAAACGCAAAATTTTAATTTGTTTTGTTTTTCTTTTTCTTTTTTGTTTCAAATCAATCTGACCAGCTGTCTGCGACACTTGACGTTTAATGACATTTTGACAGGGTTTTATAGCGAGGTTTTGAAATTGCTTTATAGCGGCCTTCAAACCCGCTATATACACTGAGGATAAGATATTCTTGAAATTGATTGAGGTTTTCGAAACAGGTTTTATTAACGTCGTGTAGATACCCTGGAGAATGTTTTTGTAATGGTCTTGTTGAAATACGCTTCACGGCTATCAAGACTTTTGTAATATCGTTATAAAACTGCCTTATTTTCCTATAAAACCATCAGGCGTTAAAAATGTTGCTTGGGATTCTGTGGATCATATGATGGAAAGCGCCCATCTTATGATCGAATGAATGATTAGAGGTGCTCGGGATAACCCTCATAGTATTGGTTGGTTTCCTGTAGATCTCAAAATTGAAAAGATTTTCTTCTCTCTTTACAAGAACGTCCAGGAAAGGGATTTTCTTGTCCTCTTCCACTTCACAAGTGAACACGATATTCTTGTGTAAACCATTTATGGCTGATAGAAGTTCCTCGAGAAAATCTTTGTTTACTACACAGAAAATATCATCGAAGTATCTCCACCATTTTTCGGGTAGTAAATCCTGCTTTTCAAGAGTTTCTTCCAAATGAGCCATAAACAGTTCTCAAAGAAACGGAAACAATGGGTTTCCCATTGGAGCCCCTTTTGTCTGTCTATAGAACTGATCCCTAAACTTGAAATATGTCTGTCCCATACACAAGTCAACAATTTTTTTGTAGTTTCGCACTTTGAGTCTCCAAGCGCTGCCACTATGTTGTTGAAGCAACCAATCCTCTAACAGATGAGAAGCTTCTTTAGCTGGGACGCTTGGAAACAGTGATGAAACATCAAATGAAACCATGATATCATCCTCATCTATGTTCCCTGAGGCTTGAAGTCTCTTGACAAATTCAAGAGTGTTGGTTACCGATCTAGTTCTAAAAGGTTGCCAAAACCTTCCTTTTGAACTCTTCTAGTGACTGTGCAACATAGATCGGTACTAGAGATCGCCCACCACGCTATACACAACCAACAACGGACGCGACGGCCCAGCTGACCGACTGCTGCACCAAGACTGGGCGCGTTCTCTGGGAGAATCTGTCGATACATCCATACGTCAGTTCGTGCCCCACACATCTTCCTTCCTCTCTGAAGAAAAAAAAAGTTTAGACACCTTTTGTTTTAATGATATGAACTGATATGATATGAAACTGTATAAACACGTTTTAAATAAAGTGTCATATATTCTCTTGAATATTGGCCAGTTGCATCTCTGATCAAACACAGAGTGCAGCACGTTTCAAAATATGATCTTTGCCAGTTACAACCAGTTGGCGCTGTGTGTCAAACAGTTTACTACCAATTACTTCTCTCTCCACACGCCGAAGAGAACATCAAAGGGTCCTTTTGATTGATCCCAAACATGTCTGAAACTTTACTGATACGCATATGATGTTTGCAATGTGTGCCATGTCCCACCAGTCACACGCACACCGCACCACGGATGTTCCGTTCCATCACACTCTCTCATTTTTCGTTCGTGTTCGTATATTCTTCAAAGCCCCGATGGGTTCTCCGAGAAATGTTTTCGGATGCCAAACACGTGCTCCTTTCCGGGTTCTAGCATGGGTGCCAATGTTTCTGATTTTTCAGGATTTACCTAATTTTTATAATATTTTTCTTAACGAAAATTATATGTCTCAGTACTTAAAATTATGTTGTTAGCTAAACCACAAAAATTTAATATCTTCAACTCCAATTCTAGAATTTTTAAATGAAATATATCTATATTTTGCTCTTTTTTCTTATCATTGAATCGCCTCAAGTTGTACTTCTGTGCTTGAACAGATTACTTTCATAACATAGCAGAGGTTAATCATCTAGAGTTTCCTTGCCTGATTAGTTTACATTTGTAAAGCTCAATCACTCAAAGGGTTTGATGGCAGACTCAACTGTATATATCGAACACATGCAAGTTGCATGTGCTCTGTTTTGCGGAATCTGAATCCTTATCCAAAATTTAGAGTTTGAATCCTAAACCTAGTCCTAATGTTACTGCTAATATTGTTCTTACATTAATTTAGTTCCAAATGAGAACTGAGGGAGCGACTTATTTCGCCCATTTTCCCATTACTCATCCAATTTTGTCCTCACCGTACAGTATTCTCAATTAACGAAGACAATATTAACAACGTCAACCATCTGGAAATAACATAATTCTAACTTATTTTCTCAAAGCGTTCACACTCTCTGGCTCAGGATTTATTTTGTATGCCGCTTATTCAGCTAGTACTTGGTCTTATGTTAATCCACGTTTACTGTGGATTAAATTTTATGTAATTTCATTGATTAAAAACCATAAAACATTCACTTTCCTACAAAACTTTTAAAACCAACATTAAAACTCGTTCATTGAACTCGCATGGTCTCATTGTTAAAAGACTTTCCCTTTTTTATATTCATTTCACCAATAACGGTCATTTTTCCTCAAATCAAACTTTAGTCCTTACTTAAGGTTTTCTCGTCGATTTGAATTGCTTAAAGATGCTGTTGTTTGTTTGTTCCCATGGTTGTTGATTTCGCTTGAAAGTGATAAACGCACTGTTATGGGTTTTTAATATTGTAAAGCCCTCTAGTTCAAGCAAGCGTGAAAATCTGGCAACGTCGCAACAGTCGAAATTTGCTTCCACCCGATCGAGACTAAACTTGAGCAACCGGTGAGCGTGGTTACTTTTTAAGTTCTTCAATCATACATGATCATTACGACAACCACCTCGTGAAGTTATGTGGAGAGGGCAGAGAGAAATTCTTTGGCAGCTAAATACGCACAAAGGAAAGATTATTTTCCGTAGGTCAAACAGCAATGCAACACCGTAATTGCTGTTTGAATCCTTTTTATTGAGGATAGAGGCGATAACCTATTCTTCCTGTCCTATTCATAAGCAATTGTAAATCGTGCACGTACACATGGGAAACCATCGCCAAAACGCGTTTCCGATTATATAGCTTCTATATCAAACGCACACCAACCGAGCATAATGAGTAAAATCTTTCGCTTTTTTTTTTGTTTGTTTTGCTAGGATTTTAACACTCTCGTGTTATTCATCCCTTAGGTAAAATCTTTCGCGTCATTGTCAGTTGTCAACAAAACAGCCATTTTTATCTTTGTATTGCGTCATGCACGCTCTGTACTCTCTTTTCCTCTAAAGGGGAATTTCACACACAATTGTACGTTAAAAAATGACTCTCACTCTTGATGGTGTCTCTTCTTTTGCCTGCACTGCACTGGTTGCCAGCTTCTATCTTTTTTCGTTTCTATCAATAAATTATTGAAAAGCAATCTTCTTGATCACAAGCATCAGATTTGTGTTTTTTTTTCTTAGGTTTCTCGTTAATTATAGGTACAAATAAAATTCATTTGAAGGAATGTTGTTTTATGTTTTTGTTATGCCTTTAATCTGAACTTAGTTCAAATTGGGTTGTTTCACCCAACAAACATTTATGTATATTTCCGACAAGCTAAGTATCTTGTAAACTCTACGTTGACCCTCTCAACACACTGCCATTTTGTTTACCTTCAATCATTAATGCGGTCCTCTCATCACGCTTCTATATTCATGCGATTCTATCAACACGCCATTTCCATGCGGTTTTCTCAACATGCATCCGTTTTCAAAATACTTCTATTTCCATGCAGTCCTTCTTTTTTTTCCAGAACCTCACTAGCTATTTATCTTCACAATCCTTTCAACACGCAATTATTTGGCTTTCCGCATAACTCGCCATTCCTTTTCAATCGCTGTCCTTTTAATTTGCTATTTTTTTTGCAGTTCTTTCAACTCGCGATGGCAAGGCTGTCTTCACAACTCGCCTTTTCTATAACAGCTGTCCTCTCAACTCGCTGTTCTTGTTTGCGGTCCTCCCAACTCGCAAAGGTTAGGCTGTCCTCACAACTCGCCTTTTTTTAATCAGCCAAAAAAAATCAAAATCTTTTAACCTATCTTACCGATTTGATATATAGTTACTCCAGCAACACTGGTATTATTCTCTCAGAATCAAAACTTCACGCAATTTTCTCTCTCTGGTGGGTGATCTCTGATTAAGATTCCTTTTTTTCCTTTTTTTCCGTGTTTGAAATTCAGATTTTTTCACTTTCAAAACGTACGCTTTTCATCTATCGCTTTGTTATATGTTATCAAACACAAAAGGGTCCTGTCACGGTCGCCAAATGTGCAACATAGATCGGTACTAGAGATCGCCCACCACGCTATACACAACCAACAACGGACGCGACGGCCCAGCTGACCGACTGCTGCACCAAGACTGGGCGCGTTCTCTGGGAGAATCTGTCGATACATCCATACGTCAGTTCGTGCCCCACACAGTGACTGCCACTTTTTTCTGTGGGTGCGTTTACACCTGAAATTATCTCCCTCTTTTCATTCCCCGGTTTGTGAATCTTGGATAAACCATTGATTCTGGGGACAATAGGGGCTGATACTTTCAATGCGATCGACGCAAACCCCAGCCTTCACAAAAACACCGGTTTCTTTTTGAGCTCTTTAATCACATCAAGCTCATCCTTATTCCAGTGTCCTTTGATACCTTTCCTCAGGATTTCTGCTACTTCAGTCCTCGCACAGTCCTTTTGGGTTGGGGAAAACTTGCTAGACCTAATACTTGTCTCGACATCTAGGACTACCTGGTCCATTCGCGGTTTCCCGTGCACCGCATAGTTCAGCCTTAATTCAGTAGGCTTATTTGTATATCCGTGAATTTTTCCGGAGAGCGATTCACAACAAATCCAAATCGGCAACGCTTGGTATTTCTCTTGATTTGACCGGTTGCTTCACCTTCAAGAGCTTCAACTTTTTGTCAAGCGTCAACTTCTTTCTTCGGCGAGAAGAAAGAAGGTGACGCTTGACAAAAGGTTGAAGCTCTTGAAGGTGAAGCAACCGGTCAAATCGAGAGAAATACCAAGCGTTGCCGATTTGGATTTGTTGTGAATCGCTCCTTTTTTCGTCTTTAGTCTTAAGAACTGTTTACGTTGTGGGTTAACTCCTGTTAGCCATAAAGTAAAAGTGAGCGTTCAAGTGCCAAATAAGTAAGTGAAAAAGTTACAGTGTGAGTTCATCAGGGACAGCATCCAAAAGATGTAAGCTCAGTTGAATACAAAAACTCTGGAGTTTTACGCACTTTGTCTTAAATTAGCAATTTTTTTTTTTTTTTTTTTTTGATGAAAGTGAAAGTAGCCGAAGAGTGTGAGGCGATCAAAATAGTCCAGAATTTGGGTAAAATTCTGCATATTAAACTAGCACTATTAAATAACAGTAGGTAGTAATGTTTAAAAATGACGTATCGGAATCCAAAAAGCTTGAGATGGATCTTTGAAAAGCTTGAATGATATTCAGTACCGTTGATTATTGTAGAGAAATGCGAAGCACGCGCACTTTTAATTCAACTTTGAACGTCTCGGTGGTCGAGTGGTTAGCGTGGTAAGACGGTAATCGCTGGTCTACTGATGGCATGGGTTCGATTCCCATCTCGGTATTGGGGGTTAAATGTAAATATTAGGTTGTCCACGTCAATTATTCAGTCTGTAAAGCCTAAATCGGCTAAGACGGTGTATATCTTTTAAAACTTTCATAACCTTTGACGATGAACTATGGGACCATTCATGAGACCGTGGGGGTAGGGAATCGAAAAAGACCAGAAATTGCGTTGCGTAATATTTGAACGGCCCCTACCATACTATTATTTCAAGAAATTTGAGCTTTTTAAAATTTGTGTGGTCTGAGATATATAAAAAAGAATAGAAAAAGGATATGAGCGTTCTAATAGTTGGGCTTCGCTTCTATTTGTAATCATTGATCGTTCCCCTTGGAAAGCTTCGAATGTATTAGTCAAGAGCAAACGATTTTTTAATCCTTAGAACATCTGTTTCTTCCCTTGTTTAAGTTGGGAAAGATCGATTCATCTGAGATCCATTTCTCTTCTCGATTTTTTTTTGTAATCGACTACACCCGTTTGTCTATATGGATCACGAAGATCGAACCATTACTCCAGATTGAACAATGCTACTTTGTAATCTGATTTCTGGTTTATTTCAACAATCATGTTTGTTTTTGTTTTGTTTAAAAATCTCTAAAGGTCATTCAAATAAATCAAAATCCCAACTCAGCCTAAACGTCCAAAATCCCTCAGAAGACGTTAGCGAGCTCTCAAGGCGCCACATACCCCACTTTTAGCTTTACACACATCAAATCCTGTTTTCCAAAACCATCTAATAAGAATCTTTTTGTCGCACCAACTGGTGTTTTCATTTTACAAGAACACAGCGTACCCCGAGGGGCAGATCCGGGCACGTTCGTCCGTCGCATCCGGATCCGGAAGGCTACTTAGCTACTATCCTACAGTAGGTAGGTATACTTACATTGGGTAAGGTGGCCTGGTATCTCGGCGGCATCTGGTGTCTCATTCCGGGCGCCTGAGGTGGTGGCGGGGCTGGATTGTAGCGGGGTTGCTGCATGTTGCTGCTGCTGTAGATGTCGCCGCTGTCGGTTTTGCTGGCTCTGCAATTGAAACCAACAGAAGAATGATGGTGCGAATAAGAAAGATGAACCAACAAACTACAACAACAATCCATTAGAATCGGACACGACTTGCATCCGGGGCGATTTCAACACAGAGCTAAGAGAGCGTGCTACAAAGAAAAATAAAGCAGCACTTGTTAATAATTAATGCTGCCAGGGCTCACTCTCGAGTCAAAATTATGTTTGCCAAGGCACAAACTAAACGATGGGCGCTGCACTCTGTGCGCTACTCGAGTGCTTCTTTTGATAAATGACAATATTATTCAGGAAAAGCGGCGAACACCACCCCAAAAGCTTGCCCCCGTTCGTAAGGACCTCCTCGTCGTCGTGATGGAGGTGGTGGCTTGTAATGAAAGAGTCCTAGCTTCGCAATGGCGGCGTGGCACTATTGTAGGGTTGTCGAATAACACCCAGCCACACTGCACTGACACAGTAGGGTGTGTCAAATTCACACTGTTTTTGAAGTTCAAAAAGTCTAGGGTCTTAAAAGTTTGTAAAAACAAACGTGTGATTTTTTTTAGGTTTTTAAAAAAATAAAGAAGAAATCCAAAATTTTGTAATTTTGTAGAAATCCAAAGTTTTGTATCCAAAAGCCATTGAACAATGGGTTTTTACCCATTGTATGTATAAATAGCTAAGAATTTCCATATCTACCGTCCTACATGAACCAAATTTATGAAAATATATTTAATATATAAATGTTAGAAAAATCGTTTGGGCTTAGTTTCAGATGCCGAACTACTTATTTCCCTGATATTTTATAAACAATCCAGAAAAACAGCTAGGGTAACGGACCTATTTTGGACCGCTTTAGGAAGTGGCTATGCCATTTTCTGAAATAAAAAAGTACATGTTACAATTTTTGTCTGCTTTATCCGTTCATTACGAAGATCAAGGCTTTTCTATCGAAACGTATCGTCGTTTGTTGCAATTTAACAAGATTTAAGCCTAAAAACTCATTTTTTCGATGATTACACTGGTCGGTTATTTGAACCACCAGGTTTCTATTTTGGACCACCCTCTGGACCTATTTTGGACCACCCTTAAACTAAATAAGTTTTTTATTTCCAAATTTTGCTATATTTAAGCCAGCATTTTATTCAGTTAATCTTTTCGTTTCTTATTCTTGTAGTCAAGTTCTGTTTGTTCACGTTAATTCACGTTTAAAAACGCTCAATATTTTACGCCGCTTCCAATCATATCTAGAGTTCCTCAGGGACCCATTTTAGGACCCATTCTTTTTACACTGTACATTAAGGATCTTCCAACATTCTTAAATACTTTCAAATACATATTTTTGCAGATGATGTTCAGCTTTATTTAGACTTTACAAACTTGCCAGAACGGTGCACTAACGTTCGTATCAATGATGATCTCCAGAGAGTACATGCTTGGTCAATTACAAATTATTTATCGTTAAATGTTAATAAATCACATGCAGTTTTGCTGAAAAAAAATAATTCGATGCAAAAAGTTCCGAAAATTGATTTCCTGTGACTATTGTCTCGGTAGCCGTAAGTTTAGGATTTAAAAAAAAAAGAAATTGCAAATGGGATTCGTATATACTCCAACCGTGTGAGAAAATATACTTTTCTTTAAGGGGGGGGGGGGGGGGCTCTAACGGCTATAAAAAACACCATTTTCACGATTTTTTTCTAGAGCTATCGTTCAAACAAATGTATTCAAATTTTTTGCATTATACAAAGCATTGTTAAAAGAACATTTAGTAATTTTTTCGTAGAAAAATATTGAAAAATGAGCCGGTGACGGAGCCTTTTCGAGGATGCCTTTTAGAAAACAGGATTTGCGGTGGACACTGTATCTCAGCACAGAATCATCTGAAGTCAAAAAATCAGAGCAAAATATTTTTAATAGATGTTTTTCTGGACCCCAACGTTTTTATTTAACTTAAAAATATTTCAATAAAATTTTGGTGGCTGTTTGAAGTAAAAACTACGATTATTCACGAAAAAATCCGCCATTTTTCACCTCTAAAATCTCCCTAAAGTAAAAAAATCAAAAAAGAAAAACGTTGGGGTCTGGTATTATATATGTAGAAAATGTGTTCCAATTTTTTTTTTTTAAAGACACACACCGTCTTAGCCGATTTAGGCTTACAGACTGAATAAATGACATGGACAACTTAAGATTAACATTCTTCAAATTTGAAAAGAATCGAATAAGTATTTTTCAAATGACGATGTCCACGGACTTTAAAAATGTGCTTTCGAGAAAAACGCGTTTGAAGTTTCTGCTCTTGCTTTCTTGCAGTATTAGATAGGAGGAGATAAAGGCCTATAACTTCTACAGTTTTGCTTCAATTGACTTGAAAATTTGATCATTTGAATCATTTGAAATCATTCTTGAAATGTTTTACAATAAGAAAATAAAAAAAAATCGATTTTTTGAAAGTGTTAGACCCTACCCCCCCCCCCCCCCTCCCCCCCTTAAGAATATTTCTTCATCACAAAATCTTTATGAACAATGACTTGAAGATACAACTTTTCAAGGCATTGATATTTCCCAATTTTATCGCCTGCGATTTTTACTGTTTCAAGTTTCTCAAGCGGTTCTTAACAAACTTCGTGTTACTCTTAATTCTTGCGTGAGATTTGCTTTTAACCGAAACCAGATGGACCATGTTTCGCATTTGCAAACTAGTTTGATTGGATGTTCTTTTGAAAATTTCCCAAAATTCCGATGTTGCCTATTTATTTTCAATTTGTTGCAAAGTAAGAAGCCAACATATCTTACATTAAGTTATTTCAACTTAGAAGTTCTAGAGCATTAAAATTTGTCATTCCTCGTCACAGATCAAAGCTTTACAACAATTCGTTTTTTTGTTAGAGGTGTGAGCTGTAGGAATGCACTTCCAAATTCTTTAACGTTAGAAAATTCGTTTGCAGTTTTCAAGAAAAAAATGATTGAGCACTTTACAAATTTAGTTTGAGCTTTTTTTTTATTATTGTTTGAATTATTTACTTTTCTCGAAATCGGATCTAAAGCACATGGATATCTTTCAACGCACAAAATGTAACATTAAAAAAGATGTTATATCTTACGTTACTGAATAAAGAATTAATAATAACTAATAATAATTTTCTTCAATTTTTCTCCAGCCTCTATTTAGGAACACATATTTGTGGAATATTAGCTACTTCTACCCTCTGCTTTTTTTTTCTACAGCTTCTTATGCTTTAAAACAGTAATTTTCGATTAGAATAGAGTAAAAACAGACAAACTCCCCCGTTATATTGTGTGTTTCAAATGTTTAGAAAATTTCGACAGCACCCTACAATCTCGACGAAATTTGTTCTGCAGTGTTAGTTGGCTTATGTGTAGGATCAATTTTTAGAACCCAAATCTCCTTCAGGCAACCCAATGATAAGTTAAAAAAAAAGTTTAGCATCATCAACTCCGCGACATCAATTGATGCATTTTGACTTGAAAACCCTTAATGGATTTGTTTTGGCTTCAGAATTGTAAAATGTAGATTTAAAAATGCAGATTTAAGGGGGGGGTAGGGTCTAAATCGATTTTTTTCTTTTTCTATTTTCTTATTGTAAAATATTTCAAGAATGTTGTGTCAAATTTTCAAGTCTATTGAAGCAAAACTGTAGAAATTATAGGCCTTTATCTCCTCCTATCTAATACTGCAAGAAAGCAAGAGCAGAAACTTCAAACGCGTTTTTCTCGAAAGCACATTTTTAAAGTCCGTGGACATCGTCATTTGAAAACTACTTATCCGATTCTTTCCAAATTTGGAACATATTTTCTACATACAAAATACCAGACCCCAACGTTTTTCTTTTTTGTTTTTTTTTACTTTGGGGAGATTTTACAGGGTAAAAATGGCGGATTTTTTCGTGAAAAATCGTATTTTTTACTTTAAACAGCCATAAAAATTTCATAAAATTTTTTTTAAGTTAAATAAAAACGTTGGGGTCTAGAAAAACATCTATTTAAAATATTTTGCTCTGATTTTTTGACTTCAGATGATTCTGTGCTGAGATACAGTGTCCACCGCAAATCCTGTTTTCTAAAAGGCATCCTCGAAAGTGCTCCGTCACCGGCTCATTTTTCAATATTTTTCTACGAAAAAATTACTAAATGTTCTTTTAACGATGCTTTGTATAATGCAAAAAATTTGAAAACGTTTGTTTGAACGACTGCTCTAGAAAAAAATCGTGAAAATGGTGTTTTTTTTATAGCCGTTAGACCCTACCCCCCCCTTAAAAAGATAAAAATGTGCGAGAATTATGCGATCTTTTTAACCATCTAATAGCAAAATTTTTTTTTGCTGAAAAATTCGTAAAAGTTCATTTTTATCTTTGAAACAACTTTTGTTCTACGAAAAAAAAATTATCGTTAGTGTAAATTCTTCAATAGTTTTTTTTTCAAAAAATGCTGGGGTTATGCAATTTTTGAAAAAAAAACTATTGAAGAATTTACTCTAACGATAATTTTTTTTCGTAGAACAAAAGTTGTTTCAAAGATAAAAATGAACTTTTACGAATTTTTCAGCAAAAAAAAATGGCTGAAAAACTAGATTTTTAGTACTTTTTCGGTAGTAATTTTTTCATATTTCAAAAAAATACTCTAAGTTTTGAATCACGTTAAAACAATTTCATAGGTATAGTCGAATATATTATTTGTTAAAATTGTTCTACTATTAACTGAGATATTTAAACATTTACAAATATTAAACTCAGTTACATATTTGTCGATTTGTTGACGTCTTTTCCCATCCCCTCCTTTAGACGGGGTTTAAATTTCGTCTCTTCTACTTAACCAATTATATTTTTCCTCTCTCGAAAATCAACCCTGTATGGTTGTAACTTTTAGACCAAACTGTCAATAATTTTTTATGAAGCATAAAAAATAATGACTTAATAAAAAATTGGTGCATGTCCAGTTTTTTCATGTTTTAGGTTCTTTAAGCTGTAGCTTTTGACAACTGCTTATCAAACAATTGCCATTAATGTAAATTGTAAGATTAACGTGATTTAAAGCATAGTGCAGAAAAATTAAGTGAAAATAATGATTGGCTTGATTTTATGCCAATTGAAGTGGACCCCCCCCCCCCCCCCCTCTAAAGGCAGGTTTGGATGTTAGCGAGTTTATTAAAAAATATAATGCCAAAATTCCACATTTTATTTATAACATGCGATTGAAATAGTGTGCATAATTCTTTTCATATCGCCGTATAACGTTTTATTACGTTCATAAACGTTTAACAGCATGTTTAATACTCAGGTTATTCTAGGTGGTCCAAAATAAGTCCCTAATGAATTAAGTAGGACCTATTTTGGACATGGGTCAAATTGCGATCAAAAAAAAATTTTTTTTGTTCTTCGAGCTTGCAAACTAGTTTTCAAGTGTTTTATCATAGCTGTGAACATGTTTGTAGTTGTTAAACTCATCCCAGCTAGGCAGAAAACTTCTAGAAAATAGACTCCAATAATGGCACGTCCTCCTGAAATGAGCTGAATTTGGCCCCACTGTGAAAAATCACAACTTTATTTTCAATTTTCTATCCCTTACCAGCTTATTTAAATTGAACCTTAGATATGATTAGAATCATAAGAAGAAGCTTTTGCTATATTTGTTCAAAATGTTCAATAACATGAATTATGAGAGAAAGATTGGAAAAAAGCTACAAGGTGGTCCAAAATATGTATCCTGTCCAAAATAAGTCCGTTACCCTAAGTTTTGAACTAAAATAGACCTTTCTTTAGTGATTTTTTCCGAAGAATCAAATGAAGGTTTTTTGAGCCACCGCACTCATCGGAAAATGGAGTTACAGCCGTTTTACCATCAATACCCCAAATTTTTGAAATTGTTTAGGAAAAGCTTGTTCAGACTAGAATATTTTGAAGCAAATGAGACCTATCTTATGGCTGTTTTAACCTCAACTTCCCTACATATTCTAAATATCTCCGACAAACACGTTCTGACTGGAAAATTTTGAACCCAAATGAGACCTATCTTGTGTGTTTTTTTTTCCGAGGAATCTAGTAAAGGCTTTTTGAGCCACCGCACACGGGGATAAATGCACCCAAAAAGCGATCAAAATTTTTTCCGGACAAACGGTAAACGATAGACATTTGATGTCTTCACAACATTTTCATATTTTTGATGATCTATCAAATTCTTGAAAAAAGTGATTTTACACCCGGAAGGAAAATAAAAAAATACTTCTTAAAATAATTAGTTTAGAAACTTGATTTCTTCCCAAAAGTCATATCATACTTTTATAAGAAACTTTGTTGAAGACACTATCAAGCATGAAAATCATAAAAATTATGAGCATTTAAAAATTAATACAAGTAATTTTGAGTTTTTATCTAATATCTTTTTTAGTATAAGATTGAAAAACTTGGTATATTTAATAAAAATGTTCAAATTGTTAAGACACACTATTTTGTGGTGCTTAATTCTTTTCAGGAGAAAAAGCTGCTCTGCTTTGAATGTTTTAAAATTTTTTCCCTTATTTCTTAATCTCATTCCAATCGCACATTTTTTTTTACCAAAAAAGACAACCTTTTAAAGTCCATGCGTTATTAGATTCGAAAAAGATGGGTCAAATTGACACACCCTACTGTGTCAGTGTAGGGTAAATGGGTGCCTAGTAAAATGAGAATTCTCTCCGGTGCACGCGAAATGAAATTCACGACGACCTTTTGTTTTATTCGACACTCGGACAAACCCCATTCACGGGGCGAAAATAGACGAAAGTTTGCCATCCAGCAGAGGACCCCTTTTTGGCAGCTATAGAATTATTGCAGTAGCAAGGGAAGGATACGTTTATGGTATTGTGGCATGTTATTTTTTTGTTTTACATCAACCGGGCAGCTGTAGGATACACAATATTTGGGTTAAATGATGATGCATAGGAGCCGCCTTCATGAAAGCTTTAAGAGTTGTATAATGACATTTCTAAGTTAGTTTGTTTTAATTAATTATTAAAAATGATAATTTAATAAGGGTCCTTCAACGCTTTGAGTTAGTGCTCATTATATTGGAATATACCTTAGGAGTTGTATTGTTATATCATTGCGAATTTAAGATCACCCCCGAAGTTGGTGTGCTGCTAATCTATTCTCAACTCCAAAATAGTTTTCTTTTAATATTGTAGTTTACAAAATGTCAACAAATTTACAAAGGTTAAATTTTGCAATTTGATTGGTTAAAATTGCTACTAATATCATCTAACGGTTTTCACATTTCACTGACTTTTCGTGAGTTTTGCTATGGAGAAAATAGGGTGCCTATCAGGCCTGTGCGAAGAACCTGTCCTTGCAGGGGAGGGGGGGGGGGGGGTTGGGTAGCGGTGTTCGAAATTTAAATTTAGCTAATAATAACAATACCAAAAATGCACAACAAATAAGCAATTTAATTTCTAAACCAATTCAGAATCAAGGTTTAAAATAATGCAAATTCAAAATACGATCCTTATTCTGAACTAGAAGGTACTTGAAAAAAACTTTTCGCAGTCCAGTTTACAAATTTAAAGTAAATAATTCAGAAACACCAGAAATAAAATTCGAATTAAAATTTCAAATAAAACAATAAATTAAAACTTCAGACATTAGAATCATTGCACAGAAATAGATAATATAAAATATAACACCAGATTCGGAAAGGAATCAAACCCCAATTGTAAAATAAATTTCAAACCAGGTTATAAATGAACCATGACAAAAAAAATTCGCAAAATGATAATAGTTGTCGACTTTTGATCATCTTAATTTAAATTTGCTTTCTTCATTTGCAATTGAAAAGTTTATAAATCAAAATGTTTAATACATCTTTGAAGAAACATTGATATCGGTGTAGCACAAGGAAGTTATATCGGGCCATTACTCCTCCTCTTATGTCAATAATTTATGTAACCTTCAACCAAAAAGCACAGAACGTCCATTTGCCGATGAAACTTCACCTGATATAATAATTCAGCACATTGAAGATGACCTAAAACTGCTTTCAAAATATTTCAGTTCAAACCTGCTTTCACTTGATTATACGAAAACCAGATACATGTTGTTTCGTTCTTCACATAATACGATCCTGCATTAGATGGGAATACTATTGAGATTGTTTGTAGTTCCAAATATTTAAGAATTAGATGAAATTTTCTCATAGAATCGTCACATTGAACACTTTAAAAAAAAAACTACTTTGCGCTGATCTTTGGAAACTGAGATAGTTTCTTCCACAACATGTTCCTTTTAAGTTTTATTATGCGTTCATTAACTTTCACTAAAACTACCGTATTATGGTATGGAGAAGTGCATTCTTGTCCCACCTACAGAAACGTCTAACGCTTCAGAATGGATGATTGAAAAACATCTTAAAGCTCCCTTTGTTCCCAGACAACCAGAAGTCGTATTTTATTTTACAGATTATATCGTATAGAATGTTATTTAAACTCATTTTCGTATATTCGCACCCGCAATGTGCGGCCCATGCATATTCTTTAACTTATTTAAATCCATTGCACAATTTTATTACGACAAAAAGAGAAACTCTTATTTATGTACATCTGAACTCGACCTTTGTGAACGACAATTCTCAAAAAAGTCCGTGAAACGACCGTTATACGATGATCAGCCGTGATTGACAAATTTTGTCGTGCTATGCATAAAATAATTCGAAGTTATGATTTTTTTTAACATGAAATACGATTTATATTATCATCACAACCAGGTGTTAGATCTTAGCAGAAAGTACATTTTATTTAAAAGAGTTTGGTTATCGAAATATACGATTTGCCTCTTTAATTTTTAATTTTCGAGCGCAGGTTTTGTAGTTTAAAATAAAAAGCTCTGAATATTTTGTCACCGTTTATTGGAATATTGGATCCTGGAAAGGACAAAATGTAGAAACGATGTATTTCTAGTCAGTTATTTAGATTTATAGGCTTCCAAGAAGATTATTTTTTCAAAACACAAAAATGTTGGTAAAACTAAAAAAACTATTCCATAAAATTCATAACAAAATATCAAGATTAACATTTTTTATTACATTTTAGTAGTAAATTTAATCAATAAAATTGCCAGAAAATTTATAGAAATTAAAAAGTAACTCAAAGACACAGCATTTTTGTGCCTATGTTTTAATGATTGATTTGGTAGATTTTTGCGCCTTCAAATAAACCGTGTGTCAGATTTAGTCTATCACCTATAGTTTTGATGATATCATGTGTTATATTAGGTTGGAACAAGTTTTAATGTCTTCTCAAGGTAACCACCCCCCCCCCCCCCCCCCTTCGAAATTTTCAAAAACCCGAAGGGGGGAATAAATAAAGTTTGAATTATTTTATGTAAATTTCGAAAAAAAAAATCAAGTATCCGAAAGATTAAAAGACGAAAAAACCAAATTTTGAAAGATAAGACTTATTTCACCTTTTGTATTCTTGATTTTATTGAATTTTTCGATAAAAAATTACTTGATTTGAAGGTTTTATGCAATGATATAGTATGCAATATTGTTGCATACAAGATTTCGTGCAATTTATTCCAATTTATTTATTTTAAATTGTCCTCCCCCTCGCAATGTTCCAACTCCGAGTGGCAAAAGAATGATTTGAAATTTGTTCCGGCCTTATTATGTGTGTTATAATGAATTTTATGATGAAAATGAGTTAAATTCTCAGCAAACACTTTTGTAGGTATATTTCTCAACAACTTTGTTACACGTCTCATATACATTATAGAATGATCGTATGAAACTCGAAAAAACAGGATTTACCCAACAAAGTGGAGGCAATATACGTATGTTCATATTTTCAACTTCTGGCCAAAACGATAAGAGTTAACGATTTGGGCGATATTCGACACCATATTCATACATACTGAAAGGATGCAAGAGAGCACAGTTTTTCCCTCTCAATGCATACGAACCGTTGCCAGCGACAATATTTACTGCCTCTGTTATTGGGAAATTCTTGCTGATTTTTAGCAATTTGGTTGCACTGCTGATCGCTGAGAGAACAACAAAGCTGTTCTTTCACTTGACCCACGTGGGAGAAAGCAAAGGAACGAAATCGTCTTCAAAATCTGCAAACATGGCGGACTTTTTATCATATCCAATCTAATCCATTTAATACGACTTCGAGTAACGATTTTTACGACCTTTTACTTGCGTTAGTTGGAATTAAGATTCGCAGTAAGGTTTTTAATGACTTGAGTTATCATTTTAATGTAATTTTATGTTTGCTGGGTTTTGATTGAAATCAATCATATGCAACTGATAAACTTACATATCTACATGAAATTAAAAATTGATTCTAAAATTGTTTATTATACTTCATTTAGGCTGGAACAAATATTAATTTCTTCTTTAACCTCCCAACCCCTCCCCTTCGGAATTTCCAAAAAACCCGAAGGGGGAAATAAATAAAGTTTTAAGTATTCCATGAAATTTTGATAAAAAATTCAAGTATCCGAAAGATTACAAGACCAAAAAAGAAATTTTGGAAGATGGAAGTAATTTCACCATGTGTATTCTTGATTTTATTGAATTTTTCGATGAAAAATTACTTTATTTCTAGGTTTTGTGCAATAATATAGTATGTAACTTTTTTGCATACAATCTGTTGTGCAATTTATTCCAACTTATTTGTTTTTCGCATTATTTTTTATTGCTCCCCTCCCCCTCGCAATGTTCCAACTCAGAGTGACAAAAGAAAGATTTGAAATTTGTTCCGGTCTTAATTAAAGAATAATATTTAGACGAAGATAATGAAAAATTATTTTTAAAAGTTAAATTCTACAGTTTTTAAAAATTTAAAACAGATATCATCACTTGCAGAACTGACATTACTGAAGAAAGTTTGGAAAAAAAATTGTTTTTCAATTTTGTTAAATCCTTCAAAACGATTTTAGATTGGTTAAAAACTCGTAAAAAATCGTTAAAATTTCCATTGGGCCAATGAAATAAAAAGAAATCATCTATAGTTTTTTTCCCCAAAAGTTACGGTCTTCAGGCAAGTTGGTAATTGGTTGCAAAATGAAGAAATTTCTATAATGATTTTTACTTACTTTCAAAAGTCATTTAAAAAGTAAAAGCTGATGAAAGCTGAATTCTTTGCGACTTGAAAAAAAATGTGAATTTTGTGACCTTGTGTAATTTATCGAAACCGTTTTGAATGTGAAGTTGAGAATCGAAAAAAACAAAAAAAATAATTGAAGCTGAATCGATTTCTTGGTATTAGCATTAAATTTGTAATGGCATACACGATTTATTTATAATCAAGACTAGCTGATCCCATACGAACTCCGTTTCGCTTTCAACTTGTTGTATGAATACGCCAATTGTCAAGCATTTTCCAGATGCACTTCCGAAATCATTGTTGTTATTATTGCAAAAATATTGGACGATCACTTTTCTGTCGTATGCTACTAAATTTTAAATCAGAAATCAATTGAACGTGCCAAAAAACCCCCGTGTATGAATTTCGACTCGACAGTTTCAAAACAACGCAATTATTGCCAAAAAGTTAAACCCCTTTCGGTGGCCTCTTATACAATCTTTGATATCTGGAATTAATTTCCTTCCCTCAAAACTCCCGTGCGCAAACTTTCAAAGAAATCTATAGCATAGTAACGTCAATATTGCTTAAAGCAGTAAAAAACTAATGGACGACTCCTGTCGTAGACCCCTGGCAAAACATATGACATCTATAATCGATTGTCCGTCCCTGAAAACTACCGTGTGCCAATTTTCATCCCAATCCGATGCATGTATGGTAACGACGATATTGCAACAATATTGAAACGTTAATATGGACGCCCACCTTTTGCCGGCCCCTTACACTAAATTCAATACCTGGAATTGATTGCCTCAAAACTCTCGTGTACAAATTTTCATCCCAATCCTTCATCCTTTCATGAAAAACATTTTTTACAACCATCATTTTTTAGGAAGCTTGAATAGATTTGGCTGAATAGTTTTATCTTCAAAAGATTAAACTGCTTTTTTATTATTTCCATCCCTTATCTAATGAAAATATCTGTTGAAGATTATCCCACTTTTCAATATGGATGATCTCCCTGTAAAATGGTATATTTAAGTTTCATTTAATTAGAAACCTCCGAACTTTGTTGAAGCATGTTGAAAACTCACTTTGCATGTTTTCAATTGCATGTGAGTATTTTTTCGCTTTTCAATTTCGCCCTGCTTTATTATTAGTTTACCTTAAATGTTGAAAGTTCAACTAATAGCTTTTAGAAGTTATCGAAAGCAAATCATCCCGAAAACACCATTTTTAAATTATGAAAAAGGTTTTTTTTAGTTCTGTTTTTTTCATGGACACAAACATCCCATTAATAGATCAATGATAACTCAAAAGTTAGAAATTGGCCAGTGAAATCAAATTGTATAAAACTCAAAACCTCAAATTTAATTATCTTATCAATTTTCTAATCCCCCATTAACATTCCAATTGGAGCGTTAAAATCACAGCCTTGAACTTATAACTCTGAATCTAAAAAAAAATTCTTTCTCTATGAGGAATTCCAAAAATATAAAAATCGTTGATCCTCAAAGCCCCCCAGCGGCGGTAAAGAGCACTTTGAAAGCCACTACTATTCAAGTCAATATATTCCTACAGGCTAGTTTTATTTTCCAATCAAAATGTAGGCTTATAATTGCATCCAAATATCTCGTACCGGTAGCATGTGCTTTGAACAGTAGAAGGAACAAAAAACACCCGCCAAAATTTTCACTTTCAAATTTTTAATGCTGAGCAAGCTTTGATTTGCTATCCAGTACATGTGAGCTCTGGATAGTCGTTTCTAATAGCCTGCCTATGGTGATGGTGAAAATAATCCCGCCAACGAAACGAACGGAAACGAAAGTCGGTTCAAAAATGGGTGCCATGACTTTTGGTTCGTGGGAATAAAACCGTTGTTGTATGGGCGACCCCCTTCAAAAGGGGTCATCCGAAAATCTAAAACCATTTTTCATCATTCCTGGTCCTAATGAGCATCCATGCCAAATTTCAGCTCTCTAGCTCTTAAGGCAGCTGAGCCTATTGAAGACAAACATACAAACAAACAAACGGAAATTACTTTTTATATATAGGGTTAGTTGCCCTACTTTGGACCCTTTAAGCGGTGGTTTTTAAATAATCATGATTTTCTCAAAAATGGACGGAAAATTTATTTCCTTTAGGAAATTCATTTATAAGTCATGATCTTTTCTGAAAGTTTCAATGAAAATTTTCAACATAGGTTACGCCGTTATTGAGAGATTTGCAAAGATATGGATGATCCAAAGTTCCAACATTGAACCTACTGTTCCTATTTTGGTACTGGACCTGTTCCTTTTAATGGACCTAGAACTTATATTCTTATAAAAGTATGATTTTGCGAAAATGAATAAACCAATTCATTGAAAATGTAATCTTCAATCAATTAATAGCATTAAAAAAGTATTACAGCTTTTTAACATTTAAAAAAACTAAAATTTCTGTTATGAATATCACAAACACTTTCATTCCCCGTCAGCTCTATCAGCAGAACGATAGCTGAAACTTGTTTGTGTCTACCTACTTGTAGTTTATATCCGTAAAGCTGGCAAAAACTGTTAGGAATATTCAATATTGGTTCAGAATTATGCGTCAATCAAAAATTCGCACCTTTGTTGATTTGTTGGTGTTGATACAAAGTTTTGGTGATGTTAGGTCTAAACATGGAACATCAAAGTTGATAGTTTCCTATATTTGGACCCTTAGCAAATTTTCCGAGTTTTCCATTGATTTTCATGAAATTTAGGAGAAATATGTAGGATGGTTCATATTCTTCACAATGAAAGTAATTTTCTTCTAAACTTTGGCATGGACAGTAAAGAACCGTGATTATTCCTTAAACACTCTAATTTCTTTAAACGCGCCCCACTAAATGAGCTGTCGGATTTACTACTGATGAGAAGGTACATTTTCAAAAACGTTGACAATTTTATCAGAAAGACTTTTAATGTCAAAAAACGGTATGGTAGGGTTCAGGAAGAATAAGAGTTCATTGTGTGCATAGGAATATATTAATTTTATGCCAGCAAAAAGAATTATTTAGAATTTTCGGCAATTTAGGACTAAAGTAGGCTCTAGGTCCAAAGTAGGAGCACTCACCCTATAGATAGATTTATTTTCGTGAGTATTGAACACCTGTAACATTGCTTCCAACTTGTTGATTTGGAAAATTTATATTCGATGCAGGAATTTTGAAGTTTTAATGGTTGGTTTCAAATTTTGAACTTATTAAGTTGCATTTCCTCATTAAACCCCATGTTCAAGCCAATTGTCATGAGCTTGAAGAATTATTTACTTCTAGAATATTCTAGAAGTTCTAGTATTGTTACCCCACGTGCTTTCGAACGTTCTGGATATTCTGTTTGGTTCCACACAATTCATACTGTTAGAAGGTTCCAGAATCATCTATCTATTAATAAACTTGCGTTCCCGGAAAATTCCAGAAGGTTCGATACGCGTACAGATACAGCCAGTCAGTTGAATTGAGGATTCCGCGCGTGTTATATACTATCGATTAAAGACGTGTAAAGATTAATATAGAGAACTGTTTAAGTAAAGTTTGTGTTCTTCTTCATTCTACGAATCCGAAAGTTTGGATTTTTCCTAAGCCTAAAATACAGTCCACACTGCCGAATTACCCCATTCTTAGGTAGGTTTTTTGTGTCTTAAGATTTGAGTTGCCATGCAAAAGGTTTATGGAATTGCAGTTCTATACTTGCAGAAAAGGTTCAATTCGTGAAGGTTTTATCGTGTTGTAAAATAAAATGTCTTTGACCTAGAGTGGGTTTAGACAAAATTCCGCCGGAGGCGAGCCAATTTATGACATTTTCGTTCACACTAATTTTTTGACAGCTTTTGGGATCAAGAAATTTTCGACTATTAGATTAAACTCCATAGGGTTGAACCGCTAGAACGACCACGGCCGCACGGCTTTAGTGCCTACACGGTGTGTTTCGTAGAAGGACTTAAAGAAAAAAAATACAGTAACGCTAATTTTTGCATGGGTAGAAAGTAGAGCTTCTTCCGGTTCATTTTCACCGAAAATTAAAATATTTTGTCGGTGACCCCCCATACAAAATATTTTTTTGAAAATTTTCTATTTGAAATCTTTGAAAAATAAATATATTTTTAGTGTTTTATAATTTCAGAGGAGCTAATTTTCTTAGTTTAAACTTTTAATACCTTTAAATTAAACTCAACAATGTCATTAAAAATTTTTAAAAATTTTCAAATTTTTTTTAAACTAGTTACAGAGCTGTTTAAACATAAAAAATGCTTAAAAAGTATCTTCGTATCCAAAAAAAAAAAAAATTAAAATTGGCTGGCAAATCCTGTTAGTCAGAGGGTTAAATTATCTGAAATTATTAGAATTATCTGAAATAATATGAATCCATTTGAATCCATAATTTTTAGATTTTTTGAATGTGGCAACACTGGAGGAAAATTTATTGAAAAAAAGCTCAATGATTAAGAAAATTAGTAAACACTAGGAAGCGCTATAACTTTTTTATGATAACTCTTATCGTAATGCGCTCAGGAGTAGAAACGTTTGCCTTAATTTAAGCTTTGAAAACAATATTACGATAATGAATTTTGGAAAGTTAACGATACGTTAAAAGATATCTTTGATGAGAAATCCGTTTTTATACTTCTCCTGAGTTAAATGTCTCAAAATTCCAATCGCACTTCAGACTCAATGCAAATCGCTACAGCAGTTCAATCTAGCTTAAATTTTGCTTGCTTCTGTCTTTTGATACAATTATCATTATAAGCCTTTTTATTTTTATTATTTTCTAGCCCAAGTTTTGTAACCCTGCTACACTCTGCGATTCTTCCATTTTATTCAAAGAGCTAGCATTACTGTTAAGATTAAATAATCTTAGCTTCCACGATTTCCAACCCACAATATTATTTGAATCATCTCTTAAATTCATTGTTTTAAATAAAATTTTACAGTTTTTTGAAATAAATTTATTTAATGGAAGAATCTAGTCTAAAACTGTGATAAATTTGTAATTTTTCTAAAAAATGCATTTCAATGTTTTTGTCGATCTTACATGTACAAAACTTATCAGTATTGTTGGCAAAAGTGAATTGCAGATTATCGATAGCAAACTAGACTGCAGCGCGTCGGATTCATCATATTTTGTTCATCCCTTATTTATTTTAATTATTCTACTGTACACTGAAGGTCTCTTTATTATTAAATAGAACCATAATGAAGCATTTATGTTACAGTACAACAATCATAACTTCTACAATTGTATACCAATTATGGCAAAAAGTATAGAAATCATTGATTTGAATAAACCATAGAAATTCATAAAAACAAAAAAAAAAATAAAACGCATAAATCAGGTCCAAAACCGTCGATAAAATAGAAATTTCTTTAGAAAAAAAAATCGTTTACATCGTTTTGTTGATCATGAATTTGAAAATATCAGCAGTACTTCAATTCTTAAGCAACAGTGAAGTTCAAATGATTAATAGAAAATTTAATCATCATCAATATGAGAAAAAGAAATTTAAAACAGATGTTATGTAGCTAGTTAAGCAGATTTCAGTGCAAGTACTTTAACTTTTAACAAATTTTTATTGAAAACTGGTCTTCTTAGATATGTTTAAATCTAATATTTATCTTTAAATTTACTTTAAAAATGCCGTAAACGAGTGACATCATCAAAAAATTTTTTTTTTTTCAAAAGTGCGTACCCATATGCATCAGAGCCTGCAAATATTGTGGAAATATTGCAAAGAACAATTTAAAAAAAAAATATTTTTAGTATTTTGTTGGAAACCAATCAAATTGTGTTGGACTGTTCTTATTCATGTATCATAACATTTTTTTAACCAGAATTAGTTCTCCAAGATACACACATAAATATAAATTCATGTTACATTTGGATAACACCAATAATAACAAGGATATTCCAAATAATAAAATTTAAAATAAAATGTTCATATAAAAAGAAGTTTTTCAGGAAGTCCAAATAACTTATCTTTCCAGGCGTTGAAATTTTTTATTGTTTCAGAATGACAAAATATTTCAGTAAAAATAAAAAAATAAGTTTTACATGAAAAAAGTTACTATTCTATTGCATTGGAATAAATTTACAGGTAATAATTTCTAAATATGGACTACAAATCTTAAAAAAAAACAAAATGTATGAGGACTCACCGACAAAATATTTTAATTTTGCCTGAAAATGATTCAGAAAAGGCTAAATTTTTCATTTCTGAAAAAATTAGAGTTACTGTATTTTTTCTTTTAAACATCTTCCATAAAAGCACCGTGCCTATACACCTACAAATATTAAACATCTTAAAAAGGAATTTTGATAAAATCATGACTTATAAGTGGCTCGAGTGAGCTTGGAAGAAAAACAGAATAAAAACAGAATAAATCTTTAATCTTCATTATTTTTTTTACAATAAGTTTAGCATTTTCCTGCCGGAGTAAATAACCTTAATTTCAATTTAATAAGGCCGCAAAAATTTCAAAATTTTCTTTTGTCAACCCTCTCCCCTTCAACTTTTTCGAAAATTAATGAAGTCAAAAGTATTTTATTGCGGGAATCAATAAAGTTTGAAGTGTTTTATTGGAAAAATGATAAATTCTTATTTACAAATATAGGGGAAAGGTTTCCTGAATGTGCCTATCGGATGAAGTGCGCGTACGGCCGTTTGACGAAATGGCTGTCAAGACAACAAATCTAATCGATGCATTTCGAGGGTAATACGCTTTGAACATAAGGCAAGAAAAAAATTATGAATGAATCAAATCAAAAAAATTTAAAAATTCATACACGGTTTTCATACTTTTTGATATCATATTTTGACTTTTAAAAATAAGAAGCTCAAACCAAAAAGTTGGGTGGTTTTTGCTTCTCATTCAAATGAACCTTAGAAGATAAACAAATTTAAGCTTATAAGATGGTTTCATAATGATTGGAAAGAGGAATAAGAGAGTGTTTTTGTATGCCTCGTAAATCATATATTTATTCTATTTAACCACTCACACAGTATTATTTATAAATTTAACTATTTTGTTTCATCACTTTCATCTGTACCGTTGAGCCGTCAACACGTACGCCGGAGCATCGTATTGTTGCTGTGTACCTGCAGGAACATTTTACATTATTTATTTTTTCCTTACCTGTATTTCAATCAGCACTTTTCAGTGCTAAAATTATTTTCATTTTCTTTTATTCATATTTTCTCTTTTCTTTCCAGCATGGGGAAGTCTTCGGTCGGCTCAAGGGCCGGAAGAAAACGGATTGCTGAACCTAATCCAGGGCCATCTGCCAAAAAAGTTGAAATTTCCAATTCATTCGGTGTCCTTCATAACATCGGTGATGAGGAAATATTCATATTTAATTCTGATAAGAGTACTAAGAAACCTTCTTCTTCTTATACTCTTAAAAACGAAAAGATTCCACCAATAACGGTCACGATTCCTGACTTCAATACCTTTCGAAAAGAAATCGTCACTTCCGTCAAGGATGTGAAGATTTCTTTTCAGATCGGTCGAAGGGGAACTGCTCGTATATTGGCGGAATCTTTTAATGATTTTCAAAAAATTTTAAATTATTTGAATAATAAAAAACACTAATTTTTTACGTACGACACTAGAGGTGATCGTCCTTTTAAAGTTGTACTTCGTGGTCTCACCGGCGATCAGACACCGGATGAGATCACAAATGAATTAAATTCTTTGTTAGGTTTTTCTCCAATTCAAGTAATTCAAATGAGGAAAAGAACCAACACGAACAATACCAGTAGTGTTGGTTTTGCTCCTGAACTTTATTTGATCCATTTTAAAAAGGATCAGGTTAATAATTTGAAAATTTTGGAAAAGGCTCGTCTTATGTTCCATTGTCGAGTAAAATTTGAACCTTTTCGTAAATCCCATACCAATTTTTTACAAAATATTACGCAATGTCGTCGTTGTCAAGCTTTTTGTCATGGCACTAAAAATTGTAGAATGAATGCCAGATGCATGTTTTGCGGCTCATTCGATCATGAAAAATCTAAATGCCTTTTTGGTGGTGATAAGCCAAAAACAGAATTTTTTAAGTGTGCGAATTGCGCAGGTAATCATTCCTCGAATTCTCTAGATTGTCCCGTTTGGGCAAAAATTGTTGCTTCTAGGAAAAACCCAAAAGTTTCCAGAAAAGTTTCTTCTCCTCCTTCCTCTTTTTCGTCTACACACGTCAGACCGGCAAACAACCTGCCTGTTCGCAGTCAGCCTCGGCCTACATTGGAATCACGGCTGGGTAATACCCGAAGTGATTTTAATGTTACCTGGGCTGATTCTGCGCCACAGACTCGTTGTTTATCGTTCTCAGAGGTGGTTGAAAATGGGTTGCCCTCTTCAGGTTTAACTAATAAAAATGGGAAAAAACCAAGTCTCAACGTTCATGCGAAGGCTTGGGAAAATCCCCGAAATTCAAATACTTTTTCTTCTCCTTCCTCTTCTGATTCAAACAATTTTGTTGATTTGGGTGAGATTACTGAGGAAAAATTAAAATTTTTGCATCAAAATTTAATGGAAATGATGCAACTTATGTTGAAAGCAAATTCAATGTTTGAAGCTTTCCAAACTTCTTTTAATTATGCTAACAAAATTATTATGACTTTACGATTCCCTCATGGATCCAAATAGATGTTTAAATATTATGAATTGGAACGCTAGATCTTTGCTGGCTAACCAAGATGAATTCTTTATATTTTTGAAAACTCAAAACATACATATTGCTGCCATCACTGAAACTTTTTTAAAGCCAGACAATAACTTGAAAAGCAATGCTTTCTTTAAAATTTTACGAAATGATCGACTTGATCGACAAGGTGGGGGTGTAGCTATTGTCATCAATAGTCGTCTCAAATTTAGACTTCTTCCTTCTTTCAATACAAAAGTCTTAGAAACAATTGGAATTGAATTAGAAACTTCTATGGGGAAAATTATAATTGTTGCCGCATATTTGCCTTTTCAATGTAGCGGTGAACAGAAAAATTTTTTGAAGGGAGATTTACAAAAACTCACCAGAAATAAATCTAAATTTTTTATTATTGGTGACTTTAATGCAAAACATCGATCTTGGAATAATATTTCATCAAATTCAAATGGGAATATTTTGTTTAATGACTGCTCTGCAGGTTATTATACTGTTGAATATCCTAATGGGCATACTTGTTTTTCTTCAATTAGAAATCCCTCCACAATTGATTTGGTTCTAACGGATTTAAGCGAGCATTGTAGTCAATTAGTTACTCATGCGGACCTCGATTCAGACCACCTTCCAGTAACATTTTATTTATCCCAAAGTCCCATTGAAAACCCTTTAAAATCAACTTTTAATTTTCAAAAGGCTAACTGGGAGCGATATATGAATTTTATTGAACGTAATTTAGATGTAAACGTTCCATTAAATTCAATAGAAGATATTGATTAGGCTGTAGAAAATTTGACAACTTCAATAGTCAATGCTAGAGCCGCTTCAATACCTAAAGTTAAACATAAATTTAATCAACCTTTAATTGATGATGATCTTCAGTTTTTGATACGACTGAAAAACATTCGTCGGCGCCAATTTAAACGAACTAGGGATCCTTATTTGAAATTAATTTATTGCGACCTTCAAAAAGAGATCAAACGTCGTTTAAATTTCATTCGTAATGAAAATTTTGCTAAAGCAGTAGAGGACATAAAACCCTACTCAAAGCCATTTTGGAAATTAACTAAAATTCTAAAAAAGCCCCAGAAGCCAATTCCTTCTTTGAAAGATGGGGATAAACTTCTTTTAACTAATTCAGAAAAAGCTCAAAAATTAGCCCAACAATTTGAGTCTGCTCATGATTTTAATTTAAACGTTGTAAGTCCAATTGATGCTCAAATTTCCCTAGAATTTGATGATATTCTTTCTAAGCAAATTGTTTTTGAAAGTTCTTGTGAGACAAATATTGATGAACTTAAATTGATTTTCAAAAAATTTAAAAATATGAAAGCCCCGGGGGAAGATGGGATTTTCTATATTCTTATTAAAAAGTTGCCTGAAAGCACTTTAAATTTTTTAGTTAAAATCTTCAATAAATGTTTTCACTTGGCTTATTTTCCCAATAAATGGAAAAATGCCAAAGTAACTCCAATTTTGAAACCTGGAAAAAGTGCTTCAGAGCCTTCAAGTTATCGACCAATTAGTTTGCTTCCTTCTTTAAGTAAACTATTTGAGAGAGTTATTTTGAATAGAATGATGATTCAGATTAATCAGAATTCTATTTTCCCTGATGAACAACTTGGTTTTAGTCATGGACATTCTACTACACATCAACTTTTGAGTGTAACTAATATGATTAACGCTAGCAAATCTGAAGGTTATTCAACTGGTGTTGCTCTTCTTGATATTGAAAAAGCTTTTGACAGTGTTTGGCACAAAGGTTTAGTAGCTAAATTTGCTCGTTTTGATTTTCCTGTATATCTCACCAAAATTATTCAAAATTATTTGACTAGCCGAACTTTGCAAGTAAGCTATCAAAATTCATGCTCTGAAAGGATACCCATTAGAGCTGGTGTCCCTCAGGGTAGTATACTTGGGCCTATTTTATACAATATTTTTACTTCTGATCTTCCTGATGTCCCAGAAGGAAAAGGTAGAAGATTATTTGCTGACGATACTTTGCTTTCAGCCAAAGGTCGAAATTTACGGGTGGTACGCAGTAGATTGCAACAAAATTTAAATTCCTTTTTGAATTACTTGAAAATGTGGAAAATTTCTCCTAACGCTTCCAAAACTCAACTTATTTTATTTCCCCATAAGCCAAGAGCAAATTTTTTAAAACCTAATGAAAATCATTCCATAACTTTTAATGGGGTTTCTTTAGAATGGTCTGATCACGTGAAGTACTTGGGACTCACACTTGATCGGAATCTTTCTTTTAAGAATCACATTGAAGATATTCAATCTAAATGTAATAAATACACTAAATCTCTTTATTCTCTCATCAACAGGAAATCCCAACTTTGCCTGAAGAATAAGATGCTTATTTACAAGTAAGTCTTCCGACCAGTGATAATGTATGCAGTTCCGATTTGGTCTAGCTGCTGCGCGACGAGGAAAAAAGCCATCCAAAGGATTCAGAACAAGGTTCTGAAAATGATTTTGCGGCTTCCACCTTGGCACAGCACCGAAGATCTTCATCGGATTGCAGGCATTGAATCTATCGAAGAGATGGCCAACAAAATCATCTCCAACTTCAGAGGCAAATCGATGCAGTCTTCCATCGCAGAGATTCGCTCTCTCTACAGTTAGTTTAATTTTAGGATAGCTTTAGTTTTTAGTTTAAAATATTTTTTTTTTCACTACAGGATGTTCTCCTTTATAAAAATGCTTGATTGTGCTCAGCAAATTTAAGTCGAATAAATAAATTTTAGTGATTATTGAACTATAGGGCTCTGAAAGTTCATTATTGAACTGAACACCTAATTTAATGTATTAATGTAATATAAATGTAATGATGAATTGGTACTAATAAAGATATATTTAAAAAAAAAAAATTCTATTCAACCAGTTATTTAAGGGTAGTGGCATTTTACAAAAATGATGGGGGCATACAAAAAAAATCTCTTATTCAACTTTCTAATCATTATGAAACTATTATAAAAGCTTAAATTTGTTTGACTTCTAAGGTTCATTTAAAGAAGTAACAAAAACAACCCAACTTTTTGTTTTGAGCTTCCTTACGTATTATATTTAAAATTCAAAATATTACATCAAAAAGTATCAAAACCTTGTATAAATTTTTAATTTTTTTTTTTAGTTGGTTTATTCATAAAACTCTTTCTCGCCTTATGTTCAAAGCGTATCACACTCAAAATGCATTGATTAGGAGGGGGGGATAAAATGGATTCCAAGAAACTGGCAGCACCACATGGAGGGCAGCAGAGAATCAAAATAGGGCTGGTGGTGGTGACCGAAATAAGAGAGGAGAGGATAGATATTTTTGTATTTTCTCATTCAACGATTACTCGTGAGCTGAACAGAAGGCCGTTCAAACTTGTAATGGAACTTCAAAGTTGGAAGGCCTTTAGGTGCTAAAGCATGGAGTTTCTAAACGCAACGATGATTCAAATGGAACGCGTTCCAATATGGTATTGGAACTAAGAAAATCGCTTGTACGAGAGTATAGATTGTAAACAATGATTGTTTTATTAAGGGGCCGTCCATAAATGATGTCACGCGTTAGGGGGGGAGAGGGGGTTTCGATTTTTGTGACAATTTGTGACATGGGGGGGGAGGGAGCCTCAGCTTTAGCGTGACATCACTTATCATTACAAAAAAAAAACACAGCAAAACAATAACAAATAATTTTATCCTAAATTCAATAAAACTACACTCGCACCATTCATTTAATGAATAATAATACTCACGTAATCACTTTTGGTAAATTTAATTAGCATAAGAAGAACACTTTCACTGCAACACTAAGGAAAGTCCTTCCCACTTAAATTGTGGCAAGATGTGAACAGGATTGCTTGGCTATTCTAACCTGTGGAGAAGATTTGGATTGCGAATGAATTGAAAAAGAGGAACTAGATTTTGATGGTTGGATAGACTAGATTTGGTCGTTGATATGGAAAGTCATCAACATAAGCCTTGGACTCATAATTGAAATGTGTTTTAAGCAATGATTGAAGGCTTGTTAAAAGTTGTTAACCTTTTTTTCAATTCTTTGAATAAAACTGATGAATTTAAAAAAAGCAAAATTTTTAATCAAATTTCTAAGAGTTGAAAATTTTACTCCAGGGGGAGGAGGGGTTAGGAAAACGTGACGTAATACAAAAGGGGGTTACGGAATTTGTGACAATATGTGACGGAGGGGGGAGGGGGGGGGGTAAATCTTTTCCAAATTTTGCGTGACATCATTAATGCTAAGCTCTAGTTTAAGTCTAAAATAGGTTCTAAACTTAAGACAATTAGGTCTGGTTTTATTACAAACTTCAGTGCATGATTAAAAAAAATGGTTTATTTTTATTTTAACTCGAGAAACACAACTCAACAGGTTTGAAATTGTTGTTTTGAGTCTTACGAGAGTTATTACATCAAAGTCCAATAATATTTTTTTGAATTATTTACAAGGAAGATGTATGAAGTTGACTGAGACTAAAAGTTTTGATAAAAACTTAGGAAATATGTCAAAGAATTCTTCCAAAACAAGTTTATAAAAATTATAACATTTGATTTTTGTAATATTTTTTGCACATATATTCAAACCTCTCATACAAAAGTGTAAAATCACCATTTAAAATTGGATTTGTGATATAGCTCAGTTGGCAAGTCAGTTGCCTCCTGAGCCGATGTCCACGAGTTCCAGCCCAATAGTTAACATCGAACACATCTGTTCTGGATAAGTTGTTCAATGACTGTCCGCCAATTGTAACGTTGATATCAAGTCGCGAATGCCATAAAGATGGTAAAAAGACTATAATATAAACAAAAATTTCATTATAAATTCGGACACGAATGTCATACTCATGGTAAAATGTCCCTAATTTAACTAATAATAATATTATCATCATAAATTATATGTGTCAGCTCCTTTGATACTCTAGTATATTTGTTGTGGTTATGGGTACTAATCTAAAATACATACACTTTTCTAAGATATTTGGATTCTATGAACACTAGGCATTAAAGGGTTGATTAAAATTAAAAATGATTCAAAAAAAAAATCTTGGCCGAGGTTTAACCCTTCTTTGAAAAATCTTTGGCTTAACAAATTTATCTAGAGAGTGTGCAAACCAAAGGCACCCATTTTTTTTGTTTCGATTATAGTCGTTTTGCCATCTTCATGGCATTCGCGACTTTATATCAACGTTGCAGTTGGCGGAGAGTTATTGAAAAACTCATCCTCATGGTACAAGTGTGTTCGATGTTAACTCTTGAGCTCGAACTTACGGACATCGGCTAAGGAAGGAACTGATTTGCCAACTGAGCCGGGTTGGTGTTTTGCAATTGCACACTTTCCTCTATTTATTTTCATTATTAATTAACCTTCCTAATGAAAAATCAAGTTTAAATTGCGTAATGAACACCAATAAAGTTTACATGTTGCTGGTAGTGGGTTGTTGCTAACTTTACCATGTGAACATAACAAACAGTCCGGTTTTGAAATTTTTTTAAAATTTAAGAAATTACCATAAGATGAGCGAAAAAATATACATTTTAAATGACAAGTTGCATCACTTTAACGAAAAGAAAAATCAATTGAGTTTCCAAGCTTACGTCTGAGCAAAACCCATAACCAAAATGCAAAACAAAAAAAACTGCACAAAAATGGGCTACAGCAACTGCAATAAAAGCGAGAAACAAAACTCCGTTAAATTATTTATTGCATTCCGATGCAAATTGAACACGGCGTCATTGGGAAAACAGTAGCAGCGAAAAAAAGGTCGACAAAGAGCTGAATAAAAAATACAAAACTGCTGGAAAACAATCCATTCGTGCACAGCCTCTTTTGTGCCGACCCCAAAATAAAGACCGACTAATGAAAATAGACTTTTTGTTTTCGTTGTTGTTGTTGTAGACGACTGCAGGTGACGCAAACTGTCACGGTGAGAATTGTCGACCAGAAACCCGGCTCACAAAACGGAAGCTCATAATCGGTTTTATGGCAGAAAATGGGCAATTCAAGTTTCCGGTTTTCAACATTTGACAATAAGATGGAAAGTTTTGAAGCTGAATGCAATTTCAGTATAAAAAAAAATTTTAAACAGTGTTAAGATTTTTTGCCTAAAAACAGATTGAAGTATAAAGATTTCTTGAGAGTCAATCCAAAATTCAGATTCAGAATTCAGATTCAGAATTCAGATTCAGAATTCAGATTCAGAATTCAGATTCAGAATTCAGATTCAGAATTCAGATTCAGAATTCAGATTCAGAATTCAGATTCAGAATTCAGATTCAGAATTCCGATTCAGAATTCAGATTCAGAATTCAGATTCAGAATTCAGATTCAGAATTCAGATTCAGAATTCAGATTCAGAATTCAGATTCAGAATTCAGATTCAGAATTCAGATTCAGAATTCAGATTCAGAATTCAGATTCAGAATTCAGATTCAGAATTCAGATTCAGAATTCAGATTCAGAATTCAGATTCAGAATTCAGATTCAGAATTCAGATTCAGAATTCAGATTCAGAATTCAGATTCAGAATTCAGATTCAGAATTCAGATTCAGAATTCAGATTCAAAATTCAGATTCAGAATTCAGATTCAGAATTCAGATTCAGAATTCAGATTCAGAATTCAGATTCAGAATTCAGATTCAGAATTCAGATTCAGAATTCAGATTCAGAATTCAGATTCAGAATTCAGATTCAGAATTCAGATTCAGAATTCAGATTCAGAATTCAGATTCAGAATTCAGATTCAGAATTCAGATTCAGAATTCAGATTCAGAATTCAGATTCAGAATTCAGATTCAGAATTCAGATTCAGAATCCAGATTCAGAATTCAGATTCAGAATTCAGATTCAGAATTCAGATTCAGAATTCAGATTCAGAATTCAGATTCAGAATTCAGATTCAGAATTCAGATTCAGAATTCAGATTCAGAATTCAGATTCAGAATTCAGATTCAGAATTCAGATTCAGAATCCAGATTCAGAATTCAGATTCAGAATTCAGATTCAGAATTCAGATTCAGAATTCAGATTCAGAATTCAGATTCAGAATTCAGATTCAGAATTCAGATTCAGAATTCAGATTCAGAATTCAGATTCAGAATTCAGATTCATAATATAGATTCAGAATTCAGATTCTGGATTTAAATTTAGAACTCAGAATTCAGAATTCAAACTAAAAATTCAGATTTATTAATTCATCGAATAAATTTCATTCAAGATGTTACCTGATCAAAAATCATACTTACCAACTTTCACCCTGAAGTTTGTTGCCCGATGCTGATGTCTCTGATTTGTTTTCTTCGTTCAAAAAAGTTCAAAAGGCACTAATCAGTCTAAGATGTAACGATAGCTTTGATGAATCTTCGGTAAAAAAATGAATTTCCCAAAGACGTGTGATTGTAATTGGAAGCGCTCTCAAGGAACGGCTATGGAAGTCCACAAATTTTCACTCAGCACTTCTAGGTACCCAAAATCAGTCACTCAGACACTCGGTCGGTGTAATTCTCCGAGTCTCTTTGCTTACTAGAGACGTTTTGTGGTGCACCTCCTACAACAACAGCAGAAAACAAAAATTCAAACGCGATAAGCTAAGCTACCGGTTGTTTATGTTTTTGCATCGGTTGAGTGCTGCTCGCTGCTTCGCTGCTTATCTTTTGCTCGCCCCATTCACAACAATAGCTCTCAGTTAGACGCCTACCCATTCGCTAGGAATTTGACAGCGCAAGACAGATGCCAGTCAGTGATGCCGGAGCAACGAAAAGTTGGTTTGTTGGTTTCTAAATATAAACCTCATATTTCGTTAGGTTACAGTTACCTACCAAACAATTTAATTTATTATTTTAACTGTAACCTAACGAACTATGATTTTTTGTTTATTCTAACTTTAAATCATCCGTTTTCTAATATATGTTTCAGCTTTCACTGAAGCAGAAATTAAAAAAGGGGCAACGAATCAATACAAAAAATGCATTTGTCAAACATCTGTTAAAAATGGTGGCTCCAGAGAGTGTGCTTTGATGAAATTAGAACCCTTTTACCCTGCAATGCTAACAACCTACGACCTAACGCATGGTTGATCTCAAAAATGTGATCTTACAAAAATGAGACATGTGACATAACAGTTTCAACAGTTATTGCTGTTAAAGACCATTTGAAATTCATCTTCTTCTTCTTCTCCTCTTAATGGCGGGTTTGTTCAGCTAAACTGCCAAAGGTTGTATCATTTGAAACTGAACATGTTTTCTTGTAAAAGATGCCAATCAATGGTTTGGTAAGTATTATTTTATTTTTTAAAAGTTTTTTTTTGAAATAATTGATCCAGGATAAGCAACTTTTTAACAATTAAAGCATCTGTAGGACGATTTTCGAAAAGTAATACAACCAGGTTCATATGCCTACCTAGTGAACATGTAAAAAGTATTTTCGACCTTGGCACGATCAGTCAAATATTTGGAAATGATTAACGTTTTGCTGAGCTATAATGATATATGAACAATTATAATGTTCTGTAAATTTTCTATGTAAAACCTGAAGGTTAAGTAAGGGAACATCCATAAATGACGTAGCATTTAAGGGGGAAAGGGGAGTTTGACTTTGTGTGACGATGTGTGACGAGAGGGGGGGTAGGAGTTCAAGTAAAGCTACGTAGCTTTAATTAAATATCAAAAAAAAAACAAAATTGAGCAAAATTATTCCTAATTCAATCTAATCTGAACATGTAGCTTTTGGCTCCTACTGCCCGACTGTTTTCAAGCGTATCAAGGAGCGTACATGCAAGAAATGCAATTTATATTTTGCTTCAAATGTTCTCCAAAAGGAGCATAGTAAAATTCACAAGGCCCCAGCCTAGGATAGAAAGATTCGTCCAAAGCGAATTATAGGCAAAAAAGGACACGAAGTGCTGGTCATCACTCCGGAGGACGATAGAGAGTAGGTGGAGGCAGCTGACATCGCAGATGCAATTATTCTAGCCGAACAGACGATGGAGGAAAGCTGCCCAACGATTTCATTGGAATCCCGAATGGAGACAATTTGGACCGACGCAACTGATTGAATACTTACTAGCTATCCTGTTTGTTGAAAGGTAGCTTGATTTTTTTTTGACTGATTGATATGCTTTTTTAAACTTCCATTTATAACTTCTTTCCCTTTTTTGTTATTTTTATGTATTATTCTTGCAAAATGCTGATAATAAAAGTAAAAATTAGAAACCAATTTTTTAAAATGGGGGGGGGGGAGGGGTTATAGAAGCTACGTTATTATCTAGGGGGGGTCTATGACTTTGTGACGAAATGCTACGAGGGGGGAGGGGGGGGGGGTATAAAAACTCGTAAAAAAGCTACGTCATTTATGGATGTTCCCTAATAACAATATTTCAATAAAGAAAAAAAAAATTCAAAATAATATTTACTGTTTCAATACTTGTTGTTGTTTATCAGTCTTAAAAAAATATAAATTGATTCAAGAAAATCTTATTCAAGATTTTAAGATATAAAATAATTATATCATTATTGGCAAATGTCAGATATTGTAAATCATTTCGGGTTGGGGATTAACCCCCCCCCCCCCCCCCCCATGAGGGTTCAAAAAAGCAAGCGAGGTATTTTACTCTACACTCAAAATTTTAAAATCATAATCAAATTATAATAATAGCGCCAAGTTTTTCAAGAGAAACAATCTAGACTAAAACCTAAAGCCAAAACCTCAAAAACCCACCCCATTGTTCATAGGTTGCCAGAATTTTTCCATCACGTATAAGGGCCAGATAAATCCGGGCTAATTTATATAAAACCTTTCCAAATCCGGGTAATTGATTGAAAAAATTGTCGACCAAAATCCGAGCAGTATCCGGGCAATTTTGGTCAAAACCCAGGAATTACTCATCAAAAATAAAGAAAAAAAGATGAAGAAACCAAAAACTTAGACGCATAAATGGAAAAAAAATTAAAACACAATTTGTTTTATTTATTTGATTTTAGAATGAGATTTAAGCCGGGCAAAATCCGGACTTTTCTAATGAAATCCTGGCAACCGGGTCGAACCGGACTTTTAACTAATTTTATATTAATCGTCCAGGCCAACCCGATTAAAATCGGCCAATCTGGAAACCTTATCTTAGAAATTCAGGTCTGAATACTAAATTTTAAATTAAACCCATTTTCCATTTTTGAGATTCTGGTTTCATATCCCCACAGCCAAAATTGTATTTCTACATATTTTCGAATTTTGGATTCTGTATCCATTTTAGGATTCTTGATTTTCAGTTCGAATAATCATAAGAAATTGGGAATGAAAAGCTGTTTTTAAATCCTGGTCACATTCGGTTTTGCATTCCATATCAAATTTGAATCATGTTTTTCGAAAATCGTATGCATTTTCAATGTTTAGATAATAGATTTCCGAATATGAAAAAAAATGTTTTACATTCAAATTTTAAGTTTTTAAAGCTCTTAAGTGGAGATCCGAAATTGAAAACTTAGATTTAGATTAATCATTTGAAATTCACATTCTAATTCAACTTCACAAAACAGATTAAAAATAAATAATTGAAATAATGAATGAAGATTAAATCAACTCAACAGAATTTAAATAAAAGTTTAATGAATGAGTGCTCTTAAAATGGCTTACAAAATTCTGATCTGTAATTAAGATTCGGAAAACGTATGTTTTGTACATTTCAGAAATCGTATAGAAACTCGAAAAGAGATTCAAAGTTCAATTTTTGAAATCAGGTTCAGAATTCAGGTTTAAAATTTAGAAAAAGATTTAGCTTGTGAATGAGTTTTTCAATCATCAAAAAATCACAATTATAATGTTTATTTTTTTGTTTTGATCACCGCACTTCCTAATGATCCTTTTGCTTCCTTTTCTTTTTTTACTAATGATCACCGAGAAACATCAATCAAAAAAGATCGTAAATATAAGGTAGAAATTGACTTAACTTTCTATGTTTTGTTTTATGCAATATATCCCAAATAGTATTAACACTAAACGTACCGGAGGCGGTCAAATGACGGTTTTTGAACTTTAAACGATGATTACGCCTTATATAATTGTTTTTTCGCAAATTTAACGAAAGGACTATTTTTGTTTTTGAAATGCAAGTATTTTTGCGTTTTTAAATTTTTTTTAATTGTTACGGTTTTCGAATAACGTATGTGGTATACCTATTCATACCGCGAGCGGTCAAATGACGGCAAACATCGTTTTCGCTAAAACTCCCTTGTTTCTCAACCGATTTCTATCAAATTTAAAGTTTTGAAAAGCTTATAATTCGACTCAAATATGTTTCTCAGACAATTTTCATCTACAATCAATAACTTTAAAGTTATTTACAGTACAAGAAAAATTTTATGAAAAAACATGCTTCAGGAAAAAGGTTGTAAATCAGTTATTAAGTGCTCGAAAATAATTTCACTTAGTGCCTGAGAAAGCTGAAGTTAGAAGCTATATGTTGCACATATGGAAATTTTTTTTGAAAATTTTCTAAGATCATGGCCACAAAAAATGTAAAAAAGTTGTGTAAAACCCGTACTTTTCAATCAATCGACCACCAAAGCTGTTCCTGTTACAGTAGAAAATTTTGAAAAAGTGAATTGAAAAGTAGACGTAATTTGTCACATTTTGGCATCTTTAGATTTTTTGAAATACGAAGTACATAATTTATGACGACTTTTCAAAGGTAGCTGTTTTTCGAACTTTTTATCATTTTGGATTTTCTAAGACAATTCCTACACCTAAGCTCAGCTTTGCACTGGATTTTGAGTACGTTAACGTAAGGTTTAGGCAATAAAACTATATGCAAAAGAAAGCTTATTTCATACCGGTTCTAGTGGTGTAACTGCATTGGCGGTGCAATGCTTGGCAAAAATATGATAAATAAAACAGTGAACTAGTTTCTGAATTTTGAGAAGTCAGCTCAAATTCTTGCTTGGCAGACGGGCGCAGTGGGTGGTAATATCTCAAAGCTATTTTGCACACGAATACGGGTGAAAGGAAACGAATAAACAAACGAGCAATCGCTCAAATTTTCTGGTTTTACTTTCAGAAATATATTTATTATATTTTTGTCAAGCATCGCACCGCCAATGCAGTTACATTACTAGAACCGGTATGAAATTTGCTTTCTTTTGCATATAGTTTTATTGCCTAAACCTTACGTTAACGTACTCAAAATCCAGTGCAAAGCTGAATTTAAGTGTAGGGATTATCTCAGAAAATCCAGATTCATAAAAAGTTCGCAAAACAACTACCTTTGAAAAGCCGTCAAAAATTATGTATTTAGTATTTTAAAAATCTAAAGATGCCAAAATGTGACAAATTACGTCTACTTTTCAATTCACTTTTTCAAAATTTTCTACTGTAACAGGAACAGCTTTGGCGGTTGATTGATTGAAAAGTACGGGCTTTACACAACTTTTTTACTTTTTTTGTGGCCATGATCTTAGAAAATTTTTAAAAAAAATTTCCATATGTGCAACATATAGCTTCTAACTTCAGCTTTCTCAGGCACTAAGTGAAATTTTTTTTCGAGCACTTAATAACTGATTTACAACCTTTGTTCTGAAGCATGTTTTTTCATAAATTTTTTTTTGTACTGTAAATAACTTTAAAGTTATTGATTGTAGTTGAAAATTGTTTGAGAAACATATTTGAGTCGAATTATAAGCTTTTCAAAACTTTAAATTTGATAGAAATCGGTTGAGAAACAAGGGAGTTTTAGCGAAAACAGTGTTTGCCGTCATTTGACCGCTCGCGGTATGAATAGGTATATACAAAGTGTCGGTATGTTTAGTGTTAAAAAAACATCCACACGATTTTCATAATGGAATTGATTCTTTATGAAAAATATTTGCTGTTAAAGAAATGTGTACCTGATCTTCACGTAAAATATTTGCACAAAATTCTATATTTTCCCGGTGATTTTTTTAAATTTTTACGGTGTATTTTTCAACATTATTAATATTGCAGTTTTTTAAAATCCAAGTTTCAAAATTAAAACATAATTTAAGTTCAAGTTTACATCAAGCAAATTTGATCCGATTTTTTTTTATCTCTTACTGTCTGTTGGGAAAATTTTATTTATTTTCATCAAAAGTTAGAAACTTGGAACTTGCAAAATAGTTTGGAAGATTGGGCTTGTTTGAGTTGATCATAATTTTTTTTTAAGAAATGGCAAGCTTCCCAAAAAAGAGCTTATTTTATGCTTAAATCAAATAAGTTTGATCTACCAGACCCTTAAACAAATTCAAAAAATTTACCAATCGTTGAAAGCAATTCCATATTTTGTTTCTAAGAGTCTTATTATAAAAATTTAGCTCACGTTTTAGGCTTAGGACCACTTTTTTAAAGCTACAATTTAATACGAAAACTATTAACGTAAATAAATAATCATATAGATACAAAAATAATTTGTTTGAATTTTGGTTTGTATTCGTGAATTGTGAGAAAAAAAAATACCTATATGTAAAAGTCAGTCACCAAACCCCACCCCCATGAGTCGGTTCTTCCTACGGCCCTGACCGGGAATATTACCGTATGGCAAATTAACTAATTAATGAAATTAATATCATTTACGAAAAAGACTTCTAAGATGGGCTAAGGAAAAAATGACTTTGGAGAAAGAATATTTTTGTTTTTAAGTCTCAAACCAGAATCTTTCCCCTCGAAGATTTCATCATAAATCTGTAAAATAATCGGTATTAGGAATTGTAGGCTATATGGAGCAGTAATTCTACAGGAAAGGCAGGAGTTTATTGGCACATATTTGTGAAATAGAAAACTACATGCTTTAAATTTTGAAGATTTTGATTTCCTTAAACCAAAACAGATTTAATTACAACAATATCCCTTAAGATAAAGTTTGTGTGAATTATTCACGAGAGTCGAGAAATGCAAAAATGGCAAGTCTGTTGCATAAACTATTCGTGCTAAGGTTACCAGATTGAACAGATATTTTATACTTAATTTATGAACAGTCCGGCCCGACCTGGTTGCCCGGATTTCATAATAAAAATGCCTGGATTTATTCACTTTATTTGGAAAATTAAACGAAAAAACAATAAATATCTCAAAAACGATTTTTTTTTTGAGCAAATTTAAAAAAAATAATCATGAAAGGTTTATCGGAAGAGTAAAATACGGTTCAAAATCTATCGATGAATTTTAATTTTTTTTTTCTTGATTTTTGTTGAGGAATTTCTAAGTTTTGACAAAATTTACCCGGATAGTGCCCGGATTTATGGTCGTCAATTTGAAATTGAATGCCCGGATTTGGCCAGATTTTTATATAAAAATTGCCCGGCTTGTCCGGCCCGGATACGTGCTGAAAAAATTCTGGCAACCTTAATCTATGCTTTACTCTCTGGAGCCACTTACAATTTATCACAACGAATCTAAAACATGGAATGCATGTTGGTCTTGATGGTTTAAAAAAAAGCTCAGAAATAATCATTCAAATCTTGAATCCGAAGAAACATATCAATTTCAACTGTTAAGTTATAAGTATAAGTTTATATATATGTGATATATTACCGTGAAGAAACGTGGAGTTAATCAAAATAGCCATCTAAGAAGGGTTTAGAAAAAATGATCAAAATCAATACCTTTCTTCTAGACAAGTTTATCAAAAATCTGTAAAAGCATCGGTTTTAAGAATTTAAGGCTTACTGTAGCAGTAATTCTACATTTAAGTCATGTTTAGATTTTTTTGGAATTAATTTGTAAAATAGAATACATCATGCCTTGTGTACAACAGTATCCCATAAGATTGTGATTGCGTTAATATTTTGTGTGATTTATTCACAAGAATCGAGAAATGTGAAAATGACAAGTCTATATCATCAACTAGCTTTACGTATAATTTTGGAATTAGCTTGGGCAAAATATTTTTCGGGGATCACATATTTTTTGAATAATTTTTTGAAACATTATAAAATTTTAAAGTGAATTAAACATAAACACTTTTGTGGCTTTTTAGAAAGAATAAATATTTAATAAAATATTGCACCCTCTTTTATCGAAAAATTTATACTACAAAACCATTTTGGAATAAATAAATACCATCTGAAAAAAATCCTTACCTTACTTAAGCCTTATTGGAAATTCAAATTTCACACTTAATCCGAATTCAAATAACAACGATATTAAGACAATATCATCAGCAATTAAAGAAACTCACAAAATAGTCATGCGCTTGTCTCAAAATTAATTAAAATATGTCACCAAATTAGCTTTCATTCTGTTTACAAATTCAATGGTTCTGTGAATCACACAGGTTGTGAGACATTAACACTGTTTACATATGTTTTGCTTATTTTAATACCAAACATGTTAAAAGGTAGGATTTTTAACTAGAATATATGTTTATGACATTTTTGTTATTGTATTCCATTTAATTCGAAGAACTTTTCATAAATTTATTTATATATAAAAATAAATGTTTGTCTGTCTGTCTGTCTGTTCCCTATAGATTGGAAAACAACTGAACAGATCAATGTAGAATTTGGTATGCAAGAACTTTTGGGGCCGAAGATGGTTTCAAAAATACTTTCAAACCACTCCGACTTAACAGAGTGGAGGTTCCCATACAAAATAATAAAAATAAATTTAGAAATTACAGAACCGATCAACGTAAAACTTGATGTGTAGCCGTTTTCAAGAACGGGAATGATTTCTATATTACTTTCATACCTCTCCGAATCCAAAAAGAGGGGGCTCCCATACAAAATTAACATAAATGTGACAAAATTCAGAAACAATTTTCAGAAACTACTGAACCGATCAACGTAAAATTTGGTGTGTAGCCGTTTTCAAAACCGAAAATGGTTTATAAAATACTATCAAAAGCTTCCAAATTAAAAAAGGTGGAGGCCCCATACAAAATTTACTAGATTTACTAAATTGACAAAGGATTTTTGTAAAAAATTAATAAACGTAAGCGTTTTGACATGATGTGATGATTTATTGAATTGACAAATAATTATTAACAGAATTTGATGATAGTAGCAAAGCACACCGTACTGCAAAGCAACTGTACTGTAAGTACACTTCTGGCAAAAAAATGTATTAAAAATGGCATTTAAGTTGTACTTTTGTATTATAGTAGATAATGTGTAAGCCAAGAGAGCCTAAAATAGCGGATTGAAATCCAGCACATTGCAATCATTCATTTTTTTGAGCTTTTTTAAAATAAAAGTAGTTTCATTTTCCGAGTATAAATTCCAAATGCAAATCAATTTCAATTAATAAGACGTCTGACTTGTAAGAGAAAATTTGTCTCTCTGAAAGTCTGAAAATGGCGCTGAGAGACCAAATGGCAAAAAAAGGTTCCAGAAATTTGCTGAGCCGTATTTTAACAAGAAAGGGACTGAATGTGCAGATATAAAATTCTTGAGTTAATTGAAATGTTTGCTTTCTAATAATACTAATTACGCCGCAGCCTGTGGCGTAGAGAATAGCTTTCAAATCTAAGCCAACGGTCATGAGATCGAATCCCGGTAACGGCATACATAGTACATTTTCTGTGGGTTGGTGGTTTTAGCATTTGTAGGATGCTAGCCATCCTATCCTCGCAAGATGTACGATTAGAGTAAATAAAAACGAATCTCTTCGAGAAAACACTAAGTTTCATTGAGATCATGTATCTGTTTGTGCCCGTTTAAAAAAAAAATGTCGATATACCTCAGATTTGGACCTCAATTTGTTGAAATTCTATGATTTTATAATAGAATTGGTCATCCTATCAGTTTTTTCTCTTCATTATTAATTTATTACTATCGGTTGGAATTGAATGTTATTTAACAGAACGGCAATTTTTTTTTATTCAAATTCCTTGATCCTCATAAAAATAGCTATTAATTCATTAAACAAAAATTTGTTATTTTTTCAAATTACCAGCTGTGATCTGTTAAACCAACCTATATCTTTTATTGTTCCAATATGAGCTCTTAATCTATGTGAATTCATATCAATCAAAAAATGTTCAATACGACTTCAACAAAATGAGTAATCTTTAATGCAAAACACCCATTTTTAAAGACCTTTTAACGTTTAAGTCGTTTTCGGAAGAGCAATTTGTAAAAAGCATCTGATAACAGACACTTGAACAATTTCAAAATGATAAAGTTTATGAAAATCGGTTAGGTAGTTTTTATTTTATAACCAAAACAATAATCCGGGTCTATTTAACTCTAATCAGTTAATTTCCCTTTTTTGCTGGGTGACTCTGGTAACCCTATTCAAAAATCTAAACATGAGAAGTAGAGCTTCTATGTAGAACTTCTCATCTTAGGAAAATCAGAAAATTTCATGTATTAAGCCTTAAACCGTTCCAGAGATATCGTGTCGACAAAGTACAGTTCGGGTCATATGGACCCTAACCGCAAAGGAAGGTTAAGTTCTTCGGAAACTTTGATAAATTCTGAAAAAACTTTTCATGGAATTAAAAAATTATTAATGGAGTCATAGGTTCAAATGAACAAAATATTCTTTGTCAACTTTACTGAGCCATGCTGTTTTGAAGTTGTGGCTCCATAGACCTATTCCAACTTTAAGAAGGAATAAAATCCTTGTATGTTTGTTTGAATCTTTTGAGAATGTTTTATGTTTAGATAAATATGGAAAGTTAATTTTCTTCATGTTTTACTTCAAATGAACACGAAAACCACTTGATTTTCCCCTTCTAGAACTCCGCAGTTCCAAGAATTAGTTCTAAAAATCTAGAAATCCTTAAGTGAGAAATTAAAACAATTGATGTTACTTTGAGTGATCAAAGTGTGATAAGTCATTTTTCAATAATCAAAAGTTGATGGAAAAAATCGCAGATAAATTTATTAATTTAATCATGTTATTGACACGTCCGGTGAGATGAAACTCTAGATAGAAGAATTGAATAGGAATGAGGAATAGATGGATAGCCAAGCAACAGATGAGTTTTTTAGGATAGTTTTATTGGTGGTGAAAATCTTAAGTCTTGGAGCATATTTTTTAGTAAGCAGGTGTGTGTTGAATACACCGCTGCAATTTTGTATGAAAAAAATTACGGTTTAATACATTTTCACACCTCCCTTATTTTTTTTTGGTTGTTTTCACAAAAATCTATAAAATTTTTGGTAGCGATTCATTCAGTCCCAAATTAGCGCAACGAGTTTTTATTTTGTGAGGACATTTGTATGGGATAACAAAAATTTTCATTCAAAAATCGCCTGAGAAGAATTGAAAGTTCGAAAAAATATATCTTTGGGTTTTCATTGTTCCTTGATGATTGTATTGCATTTCATGTAAATATCAAGCTTGTGAATAAGTGCAAATCGTTTAACTTTGTTATCAAATATGTATGAAAAAAAATTTTTACGCATTCAATCATCTAGAAGCTTCAATCTGGATGATTGAATACATGAAAATTCTTTTTCCATGCATATTTGTTAAAAAAAAAAATAAACGCTTTGCACTTGCAACGCTGTGACCCAAAGGATATCGAAAAAACATATGGGAGCAAAAAGTCATTTTTCGGCGGTCTAGTCTTGAAACGGCATGTAGGTAAAGTGAGTTTTTTGCATATTTTTCGTATCGTTTATCATTAGCCCAATGTTGAAGTTCAGTAGGTTACCATGAGCGATAAATACAAGAAACGATGCAGAATGAAACAATCCTCAAGCAACCAAAAGTCACACATTTACTTGAATGGAGGCATTGAAAGTTACATATTGGCTGACTGAGAGAAGCAACTGCCCAATTCCATTCAGTGAACTTTATGTACTCATTAATGAACTTGAAAGTTGCAAAGGTGATTAATATGTACGTTGTATGTGACTCGTTTTGCCCAATTTCCATGTGTGAACTATATGTACTCATTAAAGAACTTGAAAGTTGCAAAAGTGATTTATACGTACGTTGTACGGGACTTGAGTCACATTAAGGGCACAAAATTACTCAAAACAGGATTTGGAAAGTCACATAAAGGGCACAAAAGTGCTCAGAACGGGATTTGGTAAGTCACAAAAAGTGCATTAAAGTGCTTTCAAAATCATATCACCACTTCGATTTTTAGTTTCAGTTAGAACAACATCCAGGCGTGGTCTTGTAGTAGCGTGTTCGATTCTCACCACAACAAAGGTCGGGGTTCGATCCCCAAGCCGGGCAAGTTTTTTTTTCAATAAGTAATTTGGTAATTGAGTGATTATTCTGATGCGATATATGTAGGAAATGTAGGAAAGAAGCAATTGAGCAATTTGTGGCAGCATGGCAGCACCATGTACAAAAAATCAAGAGAAGGTGACATGAACCGATACCAAGGGTGCAGTTGAGATAGAGAGAGATTTTTTGGTCATACACACCCCGTTCGTTTTTGGCAACATTCGATTTTGGCAACATTCGATTTTGGCAACATCCGATTTTGGCACATGTGCTAAAATAAAACGGTTTTTAGAAGCGACATTACCTTTTAGTTTTCTCTATAACAGGACCAATATAATTTAGACAAACATCAAAAAAACGTTTTTACGTTCAGAAATGGTGAAAGAATACAACAACAAAAACAAGTTTTTAAAAAATTTATAAAGTACTCAAAAATTACAAAAAGTTAAAAATTTTCAAAAAATCAAAAACAAATACAAACAAAAGGCTAAAAATGTCAAAATCATCTTAAAAATGATAAAGAATGTCAAAAACAGCAAAAATGACAAAAAAAAACAAAGATTCTAAAACAAAACAAAAATAGTGCAAAATGCATCAAAAACCTGAGAAAAAAACTATAAAAAATCCAAAAATGGTCGGAAATGGACTTAAAATAACGTTAATGATAATAAAAATAGTTATTTTGTAAAAATAAAAGAAAAAAGTTTCAGAAAAAAAACCGTTCGATTTTGGCAAAATTCGATTTTGGCAACATTCGATTTTGGCAACACAAAATGTTCGGGCATGTTGCCAAAAACGAACGGGGTCTGTAGTACGATTTTTTGGAAGTTGAATTAAAAGGCCGCTGGAAGTTGAATAGAAGATCCTTGAGACTTGTTTTGGAACTTGAAAGTATCAATAAGAACTCAAATGTTGAGCTGCATAGAACGTACTTCATATCAATGATGGGGCTGAGTAAGCGTTTTTGTACCTGTTTTATGGTACTTTTGGTTGCTTGGGTCGTTAGTAGATAATATCAATGCTGCCATGTTATTTCTAATCATCTTAAACCCCATAAAAATCAGTATTTTTGAGTTCCACTGATGGATTAATTGATTAAATTCAGCTTCGTTCTAACGTTCATGATAAAAATTCCGACTAGTTCAAAAGCATCATTGAGCTCTTCTTTAGGAACCTATCTCAGATATCAATACGGATCGGTAGCCAAATTCCATCCGGCATCCCTGCTGGCACGCGATTGCGCTTGCCCTATCAGAAAACAGAAAAAAAAATCGACACTTGTCAAACCCCGTGTTTATACTGGGTACTGACCGTAGCGTATCTTCTTCAAGGCTGTCCGCCTATATCGGTCGGTCGTTTTTCCTTCCTCTCTTGCAAAAGCTAGTTGCAAAATTCCTTCCTTTTCCCTCCTACACACTGCACTTCTTCGAGCTTGCACACCTGTGTCTAGCCTACGCGTTTCACAACTTGCTCTTGGGCAGCCTCCGAGATGCAGAGCGGCAACAAAGCTATGACAAAATAAGGATTATTTATGCACCAGCCTGGTTCTTTCGACACACACACTCACACACTGCGCCTGGTTGCACTAGCAAAAACACCGTGACAATTGCGCAATTCTGCAACTAATTATGGGCAAAATGCACTGAATGCGTCGAGACGATGCAGGATCGCGTTTCCGTGAGCCCGAATACGAAATCGAAATTGCAAATTCTGTTGTTTCGATTTTCACTCGAATACCCGTTAAGGTCGCGCGATTCTCACGATAAAGAAAAGGTCGATGCCGGAGTCTTCGTAGCCGACAGGAAAACGGCGACGGCAACTAGCGCAGGACAATAAACACACAACGACGGAAGATCTAGAACAATAATAACAGCAGAACGAACGAGATTTGGGGAAAGCCTAGCGTCGCGATACCGGATACTTGAATGGTCAACAACTGTACCGATTAAGCAGTTGTGCTCGGTTTTATTTTCCGATCTTTTAATGTCGGACGCGCTAAACAACACGACAAAAACTGGGAGGCCACAAAACACACGAAAAATCTTCTCTAGCTGAGGAGCGAATCCTATAACGGAGCAAGATTACACAAAATTTTTCGGCTATGGCCAAATTTTCTGCGGGTGACACTCAGGCGCGCAGTCTCTGGGCTGAGTGCCCTTGGAAAGCGATGTAGATAAAATAGGAAACCCATGAAAGAAAGAAGAAAAACAAATATTTAGGGGAAAAGTTCATATAACGCCCCATGTGGCTAATACGCGCCACCCTTGTTTTGAAGAATCTGAAGCATTTTAAGCCTGCAAAATATTACCAATTTGTTCTAAATGCTGTGATTGGTCATGGCAAGTATGAATTTTTCCTTAAAATGCTCCTGTGTCGTGATAATTTCACAATTTAGGTTTTTCTTCATTTCGATCTAAATTTTAAAGCACTTTCAATAAGGTGTCACCAAGCAGAGAAAAACGAATAAGACAATATTTTCTGACACATCGATAGAGGAGAATCTAAACTACGATTTAATGCTAAAAAATTATACCGAACTCGCTATGGTATGCTTTTTATGGGTATGTTTTATCACGGCCCATGCGCTCGTTATAACGCGCCAATCATAGTAGGCTGAAAATAGCATTAATTTTTCAAAAAGGCCAATTTTCATTGAAAATGAACAAAAAGTCTAAAACCTTATTTTAAGCGTTAATTCAGCCCAAAAAATCTACTTATATATTTTTTTAAAATTTTGATTAGTCCATTTTGATTTTATTTTCATTCAAAGTGTCTGTAAGTATTGGTGTGTTTTCGGTCTTCGGCTGCTTTCGGGTGTGTTCGGCTGCTAGGCGCATATTGAATACACGGCGGCGCGTAATTGCAACACAGTTTTGTTCTGTGGCTTTGATTAAGGTTTTTAAAAATCAAGTTTTTGAAGCAACTATAGCCATTTGAGTAATAAAAAATCATAGGCATTTGTAGAAAACAATTTTCTTCAACGATTGCACCCATTTTTAACACAATTTGTACGTGGAATACATAGAAAATCAGCGATTCGCTTAGGTGGCGCATAATAGGGCATGTTCCCCTACCATCAAGAGCACCCACAAAACGGTGTCTCGCCCGGCATTAGCAAACTACACCAAACCAAACCAGCCAGTGCTGCAATCGCCGAATTGCATTGTATTCTGCTGTTATCATTTAACACAGCCTCACACACCGGTCGGGTGGAGAGAGATAGAGAGTGGGTGGGTGGGTGGTCTACTCATGAGTGATTTTGACCACTCTTGGAGGTGTAATTGAGATCTGAGCTTTCGATGCTAGCCACCCTGCTTCAGGTGACGGTGTAGATCAAAGCTGAGTTATTTGAAACAACGGGAAGAATCGTTACGACACGTGGTCGATAAGATTTTTCATTGCCAACTACAGGCTGAAACGAACAACCATGTTTACGACTATTGGCACAATTGCATTTCATACAATAAGCACTATTGCACGAATAGATGGAATAAATAGCCGCTAATTTAACATCTCAAACAAGTTCGGACTGACGTTGGTAGGATTTTATTGAAGAGTCGGTAGAATCTGAAAAAAATATTCTAAAAATTTTAAAGCTCGAAAAAGATGATATGTTGATATAATTTAGATCTTTTCAAATCATGTGCTCTAAACAAGGCCGTATTAAGAGGGAGAGGGGGTAATTGCCCCGGGCCCCCGGTTCAGGGGAGCACTTCAAGGAAAACAGTTTGACATTATTATAATTCTGATTTAAGTTCTAGAACTCAAGCACATGAAATCGAAACTATAAATTACATATAAATTAAAACTCGGGGGGCTAAGAGGGGCCCCGTAAAATAAAATCTCGAAAAGTTAAACCATTATATAAGTTGAGAAATTTAACCTCGTCAGCAGAGTTAAAGCAGAGCCAAATTTCAATTTTCTGTATTAGTAAATTAATGTGAAGCAATCTATCAAAATACGGACTTGTTCAAAAAAAATGAAAACCTGTTCAGATCATGGTTCGCATTTACTTGCCCACTTTCATAAAGTCTGCTTCATTTAATATTGGAACAAATTCTTTTGCTCATTGTGGCGCTCCTAGTGGACGGATTTGGAAACTTTTTTCACCCACGTGTCGGGAAATTCATTACCTTTCACCATGTATTTATGTTATAACACCAAACGATAGCATTTTGTAAACAACCGCCATGGAAGCCGAACGGAGAGATCAAATTGTGCACAGTTTTCTTGAAAATCCATTGTTGTGGGCATCGAAGCTAGCTAAACAGCTTAAAATGCCCAGAAATACCGTATGGCGTGTTATCAAGCAGTACAAGGAAACATTGACGACGGCTCGGAAGCCACATTCGAAGCGTCGGAGTGGAACTGTCGACCGGAAACTGCGTGGGAAAGTCATCAAGGCCGTCAAGAGGAATCCCAATCTTTCAGACCGCGATTTGGCCAATAAGTTCCAGGCCGCTCACAGTACGGTGCGACGAATTCGTCTCCGGGAAGGAATAAGGTCATTCCGAGCCAGCAAACAGCCAAATCGGACGCTGGAGCAGAACAATGTGGCCAGAATCCGTGCTCGAAAGCTGTACGACCAAGTGCTGACCAAGTTCGACGGATGTAAAGTCTGCTTCATTTAATATTGTAACACAAACAATTGCGTGTAGTTCAGTCATTTATTAACGAATTCATAATTTGTTTTTCATACAAATGTAGCATTTTCTTTACTCTTTCATAAAAAAATATTTAAAAAATTATTCATTGCTGTTTCGAAGAAATTCTCGTACTCGTACTCGTAAGAAAACTGTGCACAATTTGATCTCTCCGTTCGGCTTCCATGGCGGTTGTTTACAAAATGCTATCGTTTGGTGTTATGACATAAATACATGGTGAAAGGTAATGAATTTCCCGACACGTGGGTGAAAAAAGTTTCCAAATCCGTCCCTTAGGAGCGCCACAATGAGCAAAAGAATTTGTTCCAATATTAAATGAAGCAGACTTTAGATAATCCGGACATGTATGAAAAAATCTGGAATTCAAAAATACTTACATCGTTATCTCTTAACTATTGAAAAAAGAATCTGATAAAGAAGGTCCCAGCGACAACTATTAGGTTTTGATTATGCATTATTTTCTGCACATTTGTAACTTTAAATTATTCTAATTTAAATCTCACAAAAAAAGAAAAGGTCGATGCCGAGTTTTGTTCCTAGCTGGCAAACGGTAGAAGGACATATACCGTATTTTTTTTCACCTGGAGGCAAACCAGAGGCAATCTAGATTCGCTCTAACTGCTGTCATCGTGCTCAATCATTGCTCTAGAGGCAACCTAGGTTCGCTCGAAAAACGGAAGGAGTCGCCCTGAGAAGAAAGTCAGTTTTGCGAGAAGTTCACCAATACTCTCAACGTTGTTGTGAAAACATTTAACAGTCACTTTAGAGGCATAATGAGAAACCCCCCGCGGCAGTATGAGCACCATTAATGAAGGCAAGATGAGCGTTTTCTGCCGGGGAATCTAGCAGCGAATTCGACTCGATGAAGTCACCTGAATAATAGAGCTACAGCTTAACTAGTATCGTCTGACGATTTGGCCTATTGGTTTGATGTCGGGGAGGTAATCAGTAGGCTCGAGTTCGATTCCTGTTCGATGGGATTTATTTTTTCATTTATAATTCATGACTATGATTGAAGCGCCGATGTGGTCTAGTGGATAGGCTGGCGCGAGTCTGGTATTGGTACGCCAGGCGTACTGGGTTCGATTCCCGGTATCGGCAAGAAAATCTTTTGGGTTCGAATCCCATAAGCGGGGGCCGACAGGTAAGATGTGTTTCATTATATAACTGACTATATAATTGGAATGTTCAATCTGTTGCAAGCTGGCCAGGTATATACACGGATGCCGGAATACCTGTAAGTAAACTAGCCCACCTGATTGATTCGTTCTTCCAAAATATACCTACATCAACACACACGCAATACATTCACCACATAACAGTTCATACGAAGCCATGGGGTCCGGGTATGGTGGCGCGCTGCATTGGAGATTTGTCGAACCTAATAATCTAAGGAATGCATGTGAACCCATACTTTGGCAGAAACTGCGGTGAATCCGTGCACCCATGGTGGATTACCAACATACAACATACATACATAATTCATGACTATGATTGCACTAAACTGTGAGGCGTAGATTCATCAAAAAAAGCTATAATAAATAATCTGGTCTGTTTGTAGAATTCAAAGAATTAACACATGCTCATACATTATGTTTCTGGTGTTTTGTGTGACGGAGGATGCTTTGATGCTATTAGCGGTATAATGTAACAATAAAAAAAAATCAATCATGAATGGTACATATGTGCAAAACAAAAATTCCCTCGAACCGGAATCGAACCAATAGGCCAAATCGACAGACGAAACGAGTTAAGCTGTAGCTCTATTGTTCAGTTGACTTCATCGAGTTGAATTCGCTGCTAGATTATACGGCAGAAAATGTCCATCTCGCCTTCATTAATAGTGCTCTGTTCGCCTCCAGTGAACAAATTAAAGTAAAAACGTGTTTTGAAATTGACTAAAGTGAAAAATAAAAAATTTTATGATGTTGAAAATTGATTCAATTAAACAGCTGTTTTTGGTTGAAAGCAAAACAGTTGAAATAATGAACGGGAAAATGATTATTGCCGCGATTTTGAACCTCTCAGCCAAGCAAAATCGTACTATCTGCTATCCAATGCAATCCGGACTCGAAAAAAGGCAATCCGGATGCGAAGAACCGAGTGAAGAAATCCAGAAGGGAGAACAAAATGACAGCTGAATGTAAACATTGCGCTCGTTCTCACGCACACCAACGTATGGAATAACTCGAAACCCGAAAGTCGTTTTTTTATTCGGACGGCTCCTGAGCCCAATCCGGAATAAAAAAAAATACGCCAATAGCTCGTGAGCTGTCTGATATAAGTGTGTGCAGAAGTTTTGTATACCGTACAGTTAAAAGATACCGTGCCAAAAAACGGTATGGTGGGGGACGCCGACCTACTGTGGTGACACCTGCCAGTGGCACTAAATTGGCAGAGGATCTCAACATATCGGATCGAAGTCTCCGTCGGATCCTGAAAGATAAACTTCAGATCATACCCTACAAGATCCAAAAGGTTCAAGATCTTACGGTGAAGCAGAAACAAGAACGGGTAAAAAGAGCGAAGGCGCTGCTGAAGAGGGCCGCGGAAGGAAGGTTGAAGAATATCGTGTTTATCGACGAGAAACTGTTCACCGTACAGCAGTTTGTGAATGAGCAGAACGACAGATTTTGGTTGCCAGACAGATCACGAAGCCATGCCGACTTGCTGACGGCCACCCGGCAACAGAAACCAGCATCGGTGATTGTTTGGGCCGGAATCACCCGTGATAGCCGGACTCCGCTGGTTTTTGTCCCTGAAGGAGTGAAGATCAACCAAAATACATATCGGGGGTGGGAACGTCGACATTTTGGTTCCAGGGATTGGGTTTTCCAACAGGACTCGGCGTCGGCTCACAAAGCGAAGAAAACCCAACTTTGGATTGCGCAACATTTTCCAGGGTTAATTTCGAGCTCCGAGTGGCCGGCGAGTTCGCCAGACCTGAACCCTATGGATTTCGCTGTTCGGAGTATGTTGGAGGCCGAAGTCTGCTCTAAGAAACATGAAGGTGTGGAGGTCTTGAAGCGATATCTCGTGGCAGCAAGGGATAAAATACCACAAGAACACCTGCGAGCCTCATACGATGCTTTCCTCGACCGTTTGCGGCGAGTGGTTAAACTCAAGGGTGAACAAGTCGAACTTTATCAGTGAATTTTGAAAAAGTACTTTGTTTTCAAGAGAGATTGAATGAATTTGAGATAAAAAGTTGTTGTTTTGATCGATTTATATGTTCATTTCAATGTAGCACTTCAATTGCCGGACCCTGTAAATATAGGGGAGAGTGGAGTAAAGTGGGCCACTCTGAATATCTGTGTGTTGTGTGTGAATATGTTTGTTGAGATTAAAATCTCAATCCAACTGTCATCGCCGTCGCTTTGCGTAAACATATTTTGCTATATGTTTCTTTATGCTTCTTTTATTTATCAAGCTTAAAAAATTTAAAAACAATTACTTGCATATTTAAACAAGCACCCGCTTATTGCATCGATGGGGAACCTAATCTTTGCGAGTTCACTACCCGTGTACTGGATTGGATGGTGAAAGGATTTCAAGTAGACTGCGTTCATACGGACATGTCGAAAGATTTCGACGTAGTAGGCATAAAGGAAATTCTGAAGGCATCATCGAATGTTGGTATTGGGGGATGTATCCTTCATTTGATAAAATCCTATTTAGAGGGTAGGCTTCAATATGTTTCCGTAAATTCTGCTATATCTGCATCCTATAAAGCGTCCTCTGGAGTGCCTCAAGGTAGTCACTTGAGTCCACTTCTCTTTACTTTGCTTATGATTAACTTACCTGACTTCTTAAATGATTCATTCGTTTTAATCTACGCCGAAGACGTGAAATTATTTTTACCCGTAAAAAAGATGGAAGTTTGTAAGAAAATTCAAAAAGATTTGGACGCGTTCTCTGCTTTTGTGAACGGATGAAAGCTAAAAGTGAATATCTCCAAATGCTCAACGATTTCGTCTACTAGAAGCAATACTCCGATCCTGTTCAGCTACTCCCTTGGCGGCGATGATATTCAAAGAGTTACCAGCGTATTGGACTTAGGCGTTACTTTTGATTCCGGATTGAGTTTCAGAGACCACATTAATAACTTGGTATCGGATGGACTTGCACTTTTCGGTGTAGTGCGGCGCTTTGCTGGGGAATTGGAAGATCCATACACTATCAAAAGCCTGTATGTCAGTTTGGTAAGTTCTAGATTCGATTTCGTGAGTATAGTCTGGAGGCCAATGTACAATGTCCATATAATCCAGTGGTCGGGGAACCGGGGTAAATTACCCCAAATGGGGTAAAAGTGATATTCTTGTGGGTAACAGTGAATATTTTGTGTATTACGCCGGCGCGACTTACTTCACGAGCGGAAACTGAGACGGACTTTACTTTACAGACGCGAGCCAACTGGCTTAGATCAACCGCGTTTTTCCTAAGTCGCTTGGACTTGGAATCGATAGGGACTTTCTTTTAAGCGGTGTTTTGGGTTGATTGCTGATTTGCATGTAAGTTATTTAGTAGCATGGGTAGGTACATAGTACATTTGTGAGTGAAAAGTGTATATTTTCATTTTGCAATTTTATGAATTTGTTGGTTTTATTTCGAAAGTAAAGAATTCAGCGGCATATGCAGAAGTGAATATTTCTTCCTGAGGCATTCAAATAACACGCTTTGAGAGCTCGCTCAGTGTTTACGGATACGTTTTTTTTTTAATATCAACTTAAATAAAAATGTTTTGAGGTAATGATTCAAAAAGTTCCCCGACCCCTGATATAAGCAGACTTGAAGGAGTACAGAAACGCTTTGTGAGATTCGCTGTCAGGAATCTAGGCTGGAAAGAAAATTTGCCAGATTACGAATACATCTGTTACGTTTTGGATCTGGATTTATTAGAGAACCGACATAGCATAAATGATCTGATGTTCTTTATGAAAGTTGAACGCGGTTTGACCAACTCAACATATCTACGCTCACGATTGACAGCTAACCCCAGCAATGTGGTCTTAAGAAGACGAAGACTTTACGCTCCTGCGAATCGTGGGTCACATTTTGTGGGGGCCACCTGTATTTTTAAGTTTTTATACACATTCAGAACTTGAATTACGTCATCAGTCTCGATTGTGCTCTCTTCGGGAGCGGGTGGTTTTTTTCCGTCGCCGGTGTGCCGTCTCGCTGAGTAAAGAAGTGAAATTCGGATCGCTTATTTTAAAAATAGTGGAAGTGAATGGATGTCAGTGAATACGATCCAGCGGGATAATCTATGAAAATGAAAATGATATTCGAAAGCGATGTGATTGTGTTCTCTAAGAGGGTTGATTGATGGTGATAAACTTCCGAAACAAGTGGTTTACAGCTGGATTGATCGGGGTGAGGAGATTGCGTTTTGGAAAACTGATGACAGTGTGTGGCTGAAAGTAAATAAGCTCCAATGATGGCTGCATAGTTGGCTTGACAGCAAAGTGATTGGTGCCCTGAATCAAAAAAGTAATGAAGAACAAATTCTCCCAAAGGATACTCGTTGAAACATGTCCAATCATGTTTGAGGCAACGACAGCGAGAGGCATTGCGTTTTCGAGAGAGAGCACAAACCCGGTGAGAAGTTTCCAGTTTTTCCCTTTTCTCTTTATTTCTCTTTTCCCTTACTTCATTGAAAATTAGTGTGTTTAAAAAACAACAAAATTGTTAACCGTGTCCGATAATTATTTTTTGCATGCTCTATCTCTTCATTCTTACTTTGTTCTCCTGTCTATGTTATATATCTTACTAGCACAATCGTATTCGTTTTATTTTCTCCATAGCCTACTAATCGACAGGCGAGATTCTCTGTGTGGATCGTGTATTCGATTTGATTCGTTGATGACAGTTGGAAGTTGAGTCTAGAAGTTAAAAATAGGTGACTGTATCTAATACTAATTCTGGGTAAATTATGTATTGGGTTTAATCAATTATTTCTATTAACAACCATAGTTTCAGCTTTAACATCAGCTTAACTGTTGAATGTTTTTCCCTTAAATTATCTGGTATTATATAATTTTGCAATCAATTTTATATCTTATATTTATCTTAAATTTCAACCGTTTGCAAATAAAATTATCTTGATTTCAGCTACCAGATTGTGATTCATCAATACTTTTCAGCGCAGATATTTTATTATCCTAACATAATTTTTTTATTTTGTTAAAACTTTGTAACTGTGTATTTTTATGCACCTTTGTCAAATAATCAACAATTATATTTTATAGCTTTCTTGTCAATCACAAACGGTAATTATATAGCTTTTTCAATTGTTTAATGTATATGAATTTCAAATAGATTGGTCCATTCGACACCAGCACCAGTTCATATTATATTTTGAATGTTTAGTCTAGAATAAATACCTTCGCCGTTATTGTTTGATCTTCTTTTAGATGCAAGTGGCCTAATTCGAGCTTATGTTATTGCCTTTTGTCTTTCAATCAACTTTAAACACAGAATTCCAAATTCAAGTAAACATTTTACAAATACCATTGGAGACTTGATAAAGGACACTTCGTCTTATTTTACATTCAAATACGAATAGTTTGTGTTATTTCCACTAATGATCATTACAGCATTTCAAATATACCTTTGAATCATTAATTTTTTCAATAATGTATACGCTCAATTTCAAAAATAAATATTACATCATAATAAGATATGTATTATTCCAGGTGACTGGTGAGCTGCAAATGTTTAATATTTTAAACTAATACCTTTTTATCCGTAACCACATATTTTATAAACTCCCGAGCAGACTTTGATGCCCAAATCGATAGCAAACTGAGACCAAAATAAAGTGTCAACAGCAAACTGAGAGTAATATCTGCTGTTGGCTTTTTAGCGAAAGCAAAATGAGGCATTATTTTGGTTTCAAAAAGTTTAATTTGACAGCATATGTATACTAAAACAAGCTATCAATAGCAAACTGTTAGCACAATTTGATGTTGAATTTCACCGATAGCAAAAAAGGTATCATTTAGGTTTCATTATTTGTGTTGAATACAAACATGAGACCAAAATAATAGCTATGTTTGGTGTCAAATTTAACCAATATCAAAATTTTGCATTATTAGTTTTTTTTAAATAACAACAAAATGGTAAAATGACTTGGTCTCATAACAAACGTTTTCTTTCAAACCAATCTTAAAATCCTAGTGAATTTTGGCAAGTTAGTTCGGCAAATAAAAGCGTTTGAAAATTATTTCAGCAATACACAAAAAAAAGGTTTTTTTGGTATACAAAAAACCTGCTGACAAATTTCATAATAATTATTTATTATGATTTAGTGCTGCTCAAGAAATTTTAATTGCTAATTAGTTTTATAAGACTATCTGAAGTATAAAAATAACTATGGCGATTTCCCAATGGATCAGAAACTGGTATTTTTTTTACAGGAATGTTTAAATAACAATCAGCGCACCAATAAATTAATCGCCTGCCTAGTCCACACTAGGAGACGTTTCGTCTCGAGACGGTCTCAGCTTCTCCCATTTTATTCGGGAGACACTGAGACCGTCTCAGGTTTCCAACAACAAACAACAAAGTTTGTTTCATAACAAAAATCGCAGTTTAAGTTTTCTAGTGTGGACTAGGCTTTACATAAACTTGTTTTTCACCATTTTTTGTTAGGTATTTTTTCTACGCCTACGGTAATATTCTACACCTTTGAAAAATGGTTAACACGTGATTGATACTGATTTCAAACCTGACAAAACTCTTGCTAACAGAATATTCAAGATTGTAAAATAAGGTAAAATTCTCCACCGGACCTCCTGAAGAAAACGACCGACGGGCGAGTTGAATTGAGTCAGATCCGTGAAATGTGTGTGGTTCCAGCGGTAACCACCCGGCACAAGCATAAGCACCAGCTTCCCGGACAATTCAATCGTTGGAAATCTTATCAGTTGTCTTAGTTCCGACAGTTCGTTCAACCTGGCAGAATAAGAAACAGGTAACATACTTTGGTATAAAAAATATTTCGCATTAACGGAAGCAAACCCACCTATTTCGGAAAAGTATAAAATAATAATTTCCTGCGCGTTTATGTTCGTTTATATTCAGATCATGTTCGGTTTAACTAAAGAGTTACCACCAGGATCACAGCAGCTTCCGTAAACGTCTTGGTCGGCCAACGGTCCTATTTCCTTTAATTTACGGATATTTTCCAGATGAGCTTTTATTTTTTTCATTTTTTACTTTAAAAATGGCACTGAAGCACTTTGGGAACGAACACCTAAAAAAAATGAAATCATTTTTTTTTCTTAAGTTGTAATGTTAGTTTTTTTTAAGTATTTGCAATTAAACTACAATAGCAGTTTCAATAAATTAAAAAAAAAATAGTTTTATTAAAAATGACTTTTACTTTTTTTTCTGCGTGTTTGCTCCCACTGTGTTTCGGTCCCATTGAAAATGTCAACAAACAAAGTGATGAAATCGGGAGAGCTTCTGAAAAATATCCGTAAATCCGCGAAAGTAGGAGCTTTTATGGATCAGGACATTCACGGAAACGGCTACGGTGACTTAGTCAAATTGAAGGAGAACAAGACGTGAAACATGCAGCTGAATACCAATGGCATAGTTTCTGGTTGGCTTTTGTAAGTGCGAAATTTCCTTAATCATTAACTGCTTCTTTCTTCAACCAGGTTACTGCTGCTTACGAACGAACCGTCGGACCTTGAATTGTCGACGACTGAAATCTCCGGTAAAATGTTCAGTACTCGCTACTGGTGGTTACCGAAAACACGACTCCCGGATCTTACCGGATATCTTTTGTTTGTCGGTCGTTGTCTTCAGGAGGTTCAGAGTTGGAGATGCAGGTAACAAAAGTTTCATCCTGTTTGAAACTAATTAATTATTATTATGTGTGCTAGGGGTACAACCAAAATTCAAGGCAAAATCCAGGAATGCATCAAAATTTTTAAGAGAATATTGTTAAAAAAACATTCTCTTATTCATCTAATGAAATGAGTTTTAAAAAACTTCAAAGTTGCCTTAAAACATTTTTAATTATGCCTTCCAATGTACTAGATTTTTTATGTAGTTTTTCGTTCAAAACCAGTCGAAAACAAATGATTTGATTGTCGACGGTTATCACTATTTTTTATATGAGGCCCTCAGGTTCAGAGGGGTGCAAGGGCCAAAATTATCGATTTCGAGTTAAGTATACCTTACGAATTTTCATGTTTCAATGTACATCTGGTGCAAAACTCAGTTTTTTAAATATTTTTTTTAACTTTTTGATAAAATTAAAACTGCTCGAATTCAAAAAATATATGAAAAATCGAGCACCGTGAACTTTGAAGCGCGTTTCCTCGAAACTATCATTTAAGACTTGCACTCCTCTGATCCCAAGCGCCTTATATTAAAAAAAGAAAAAAAATCATACGTTTGAAGATCTCTAGGAGTGAATCTCTTTTCCTACAGAGTAATGAACGATATTGTATTTAAAGTTCAAAGCGTTTGAAATTTGTGCGTAAAATTAAGAACAATTTCAAAAAATCCTCAATGTCCTGAGTTTTAAACCAAAAAATATTAATGGATTTGTGGATAATGCACGTATGTCTTAACGTTTGGTTAAGTGTTATAAATAAATTAAATCATTCAATTAGCAGTACTATTTTTATTAGTGATGAATCATCTGATAGGATGAAAATCCCAGAAAATAAACTATACTATTTTCCAAACTAGTTTTTAATCGTATAACAACTAACTTTGAGGGTTTATTCACACACGATCAATTTTTAAATTTATAGCTACATACATAAACTTCTGCCTAGTATTTTATCAAATTCAATGCTAAATTTCCAGAATAAGTGCTCGACTGGTTGCATAAGAAAAGGCGATTTTTCGAAACAAAATCAGTAGGAACAATCAGATATAGGGTAACGGACTTATTATGGACCACCTTATTTAGCTCCCTTATGAAGCAACTATAAATCATTAAAAAATTTAACAAATACACCTAGTTGAAGCTCGTGCATTTAACTCATAAAACTGAATTTTATCACGATCCTTTATAAGAGTGCTAGACAGAGTGGTCCAAAATAAGTCCGTTACCCTACTAGATTGTTCATACTGTTCATGTCTCGAAAAATCGCCTTTCCTTATGCAACGGGTTGAGCATATGTTTTGGAAATTAAGCATTGATTTTGAAAATGTACCAGGTAGAAGCTTATTTTTGTTTATTTAACGCATAAACTCGGCACACACGCTAACTTTTGGCTACCCCTTAACGAATACTTTTGACCCGTTATTCAATAAGACTGGGAGAACTCCTTTTTCCGGATAAAGCCCCTGTACCCTTTAAGGGGTACTCAGCCTGATAACGCTTCAGCGGATGAAAATTACCCCTTATTCCAAATGCTTATGGCAGATGATTACCCCTTATTTGAAAGGCTTCTTGTGGTGGAAATTTTAGGAGCTGCTTATCGGAAATGAATGCTGGGGAATAAATCACAACAAGATATCATAAGTTTCATTTGGTTTATTTAAATGACGAAAATAATTTCAAATTATTTGAAAATTTAAATTTTCCCCTTCTATGCGAATCGACCTTCAATCAGAGGCCTATTTTCGTCGCGCTCATCTGGAACTGCGCAGCTCTGAAATAATAAGATTAATACATTGTAATTCCAAAAAGGAAAGAATACAAATATTTATTCAATCAATTACTTACAATTTTTCTCATCGCTGCTAATTTACCGGACAAATGACAACGTTATGAATGTAACAACATCTGAAACTACCCCTTTGAAGCGGACTCGAGCTTTTCTAAATAAGGGGTAATATTGACCCGACAAAATGACCCGTTATTTGACAGATCGTGGAGGTTCTCAATAACGGGTCAATTTTACGCCTTTAAGGGGTAGCCAAAAGTTAGCGTGCATTCGGTTATTTTGAAGTTTGAACGCCTCACGTTTATCCCTCACGTCAGTTTTCCACACAGTAACTTCATAAAGCTGTGTTTCTTGATTCGATGTTTCTAGTAAAAACTTTCTACATATGTTTTTTAATCGACAATTTTTGGGAGTTTGGATCAAGTTACCATACATCACCATACATCATTTCAGTTTCAAATATGAGAAGGAGATTCTGATTTCACATACTCATGTAAAATTCTGGTTTTATTATCAGTTTTGGATTTTAGTTTTTATCAAGAGTTAGTTTTCAGAAATTATAGTTCATGACTCAACACTCAACACTCACCTATCAGATCAGTGTTAAAGTATTTTTAAAACTTATATCCGAGTGCCTAATAAATCACATCTCGTCACGTCAATCGATTCTCATAATAAGCACTTCTGATTACAGTTTTAATTCACATGCCCATTTTAAACGTGGACTCAGAATGGGGGTAGGCTTAACAGCGGCACGTTATCCAAACATACGGGAAAATTGTGCCGTTTTAAACGTGGACTAACTCATATTTTAAAAATAACCAATTGTTCTTCTTCTTTATATTAGCAGATTCGCTTCCCAGTAACAAATTATGTTATGTGGTTGCATCATTTTGTTTTGTAGTATAACTCCAGGCGTTTAATCTTCGACGAATCGGCGTTTTGATTCGATTTTTTTTTTCATTCCTCTTCTTATCAACTATACATCTATCTATACAAACTAAATTATGGATATATTGAAAAATTTAACTGAATTTTTCTATCACGCTTTAAGGGTTAAATTTGCTTTTATGTTGATAGATTTAAGGTAGTGCAAAGCGAAAACATAAACCAAAATTTTCAAACGCGAATAGCAAAGGAATGCCATATTTTGCTTGTAATGAAACTTTATCTACACCTCGTTATGCTGTCTTTTTAATGAAAGTTTTGAAAGCATAATAATGCCAAATTTTGCTCTTACTGAAAAATATGCGATGCCTAATATTGGCATCATTGTGCTCTCCAAGCTCTCGGAAAACGAGGTGTAATTTGGCTCTCAGTTTTAGCAAAATTTGGTATCACTTTGCTAACCAAGTATGAAAATTTGTGCTCTCATTTTTGCTGTGTACCACCTTATGTCAAGCAAAATGAGAGCAAACTGGGCTCTCAGGGCGTGATAGCAAAATTTGCTATAATTTTGCTATAAAAGTCTGCTCGGGCTATTTCTTTTCTGTTAAGGATTTTTAACATTGTAGCGTTATTCATCCCAAGTAACCACATGTATCATGAATTTGTACCTTATGTTATCGTTTAATTAGTATTTTTTTCATCCTTCACAGCTCGTTGATCATGCAATTGTTAAAAAAATATTTTTTAGACTACAGTGGTCGCCGTATTCTCTATTTACTTTACAGTTACATACAAAAAAACGAATGATTGACTGATCGTCAGGAACTGTACCTAAATTATCGGTATACCGTCAAAGTCAAATAGTTTCATTGAAGTCCATTTTTTTAACCTTTACCATACATTATTCATCAATAAGTATATGTTATTAATGATAAAAATCCCTCAATATCCAGTTTTAAAATTATACATGCATAAATTTACAAATCGATAGTTTGAGTTTTTTCAGATCATATTACGTTGACTCATCTAACAGTATATTTTATTTCAGATTATATTATATTATAACATTTTATTATTTCATTGTACTGCATAGTTTAAATCATTTATAAAGATCATATTACATTAAATAACATCATATTTTTATATATATTACTATATTTGCTTTATATTATATTAATTGGTTGGGGCATCAGGGTATCCTCGTTTTGCAAAAGGAGCGGGTTACAGTATGTGCTTGTTTCCCGTTTCGAATACCGGACATTCCTCAATTTATGTCAAGGGAAATTGGCATGGTTGTGGAAAATATAGTATTTGATTACTTTTTGTAAAATAAGGACACACTCTTTTTTCGGAAGCCTTGGGGGCGGGATTATGGCTTGCATGCTATCTTAGTTAGTCAACAGTATGATTATAGCTTCTCGAGACTTTTCCTCTTATAACCCTGGATACCGTTAGTGACTCTGCTAACGACTCTATTCCCTTGTAAGTCTCATTGGGTGGTTATGATTGTGTTGCTTGGTAGCCAAGATGGACGCGTGGGCCAACACCAGGCAGCCAGCGAACCGAGCGCTGTGCGTGTGAATGTAGCAAAAGCAACAACAAAAACATCCTTCTAATTCAATCCCTTCAATCCACCGGCAAACAACCACGGCCGAGCTGTGCGTGTGTATGCAGTAAAAGCAACAAAAAAAAAACATTCCTTCAATTCAATTTGCCGGCAAACAACCACGGCTAAGCTGTGCGTGTGTATGTAGCAAAAGCAAAAAGAATATATTCCTTCAATTCACCGGCAAACAAGCACCGGCCAAGCTGCCCGGCTTTAGCAGCTGTGTATATGTAGCGTGTGTATGTAATAGCAGGCAGTAAGCAAAGCACAGTTCTCATTCAATGGGTTTCCCGTTTCCTCCACTCCCGTTCCCTTTCCCGTTTCCATCGCAAGACAAATGAACCTTGAAAGGAGGCCAAACGCCGGGAAGCTACTGTCGTGCGTTTCTTTTGTGATTGATCGGTGGCAGAATGCCTATGACAAATATCCCTCTTCCTGCATGAAGCTCAAATAGTACACTGGTTAAGATGTCGGTTTGGCAAGACCATATGGTTGATGATTTGAGTTCGATTCTCCCTACGGGCGCTGTGGTTTATATTTTTATTTTCTTGTTTCTGGGATGAATTATCCAATAGGAACGAAATCCCATAAAATGTTTTTCTTGTTTTGCTTGAATGTAGTGGTCATGCATCATTTTAGTTGGGAGCCGAGTCCTTATGCCAGTTACGGTTTTTCAAACATATCATCTTCGGCACAGTGCACATTTCAGCGCATTATCGGCACAGAGATGTGCTAAATAGGCATTGGATTTTTGCAACCTCTTCTATGGGTGTACATACATACATTCAGAACTTAAATTACGTTTTTCTTATGTGTAAAGCTTTCTGTAAAGCCAAATGAAGAGTTTTGAAAAAAAAATTTGTCCATCCTATAGGGTAAATGATTGTGATGGTCCCACAGGCCCATTTGGGTCCTTCCTCCACCCCATACGCATCTTTTGAAGAAGGAGGGACAGTTTATCCTTAGGATAATATGTATTGTTTACTTATGTTGTCAATTTATGTACGACTTGTTCGTCTTACTCCCGCGTATGTCCATCACCGTACAAATTTCTATCTGATGTTCCGTCAGATCTTCATCACTATTGCATGATCCTTTTTAGGATTAGTCCTTGTTTAATATTGTATGTTTTATGTAAGTTATTGTCAGCTTCTTAAAAATATTCAAGTTTGAACTGTCTTTGATGCTCCGTGGTAGGCTGTTATACAGTTTCAGTCCATTGTAGAACACAGATCGTTTGGTCATCTCTTTTTTTGTATTTGGTAGTCTGAAATCTCGGGCTCTCCTTGTATTGTATCCGTGTATGTCAACTCCGTACTGCAGACCGTCCAATAAATAGGATGGTAACATTCCTTTTTTCATTTTGTAGATAAAAATCATACTGTTGTAAGCAATCCTCTGCTTTACTGACATCCATTGCAACATATCAAGCATAAGAGCACTAGGAGTATATCGGTTGCATCGTATTACCACTCGCATTATCTTGTTTTGTATTCTTTGCAGCCTCTTTGTCTGCGTGTCTGATGCATGAAGCAAAATTGTAGCGCAATAATCAAAGTGTGGCATAATAACAGATTTCACGTAGATAATTTTTGACCAGAAAGTCATATATCTGCTTATCCGACAAAGTATTCCATATTTCATGGCAATCTTCTTAATAGTGTAGTCAATGTGGGCTATAAAATTTAACTTTTCATCTATCTGTACTCCTAAGTATTTAACTTGATGTACTCTTTCAATTGCACAACCATCAATCAACAAGTTTGAACACTCTCCAATTTTGCGGTTGCCAATGATCATCCAGTTGGTTTTATTGAGATTCAAACACAACTTTCTCTGTTTTAGGAAATCTGAAATATTTTTCAAATCAGCATTTGCATTTCGAATAACAAGCTCTAAGTCATTTCCACTCCAGTAGGAGACTGAATCATCCGCAAATAGCTTAAGACGACCGTACTGTAGGCATTGTTTCATGTCGTTGATGTACAGTATAAATAACAATGGACCCAAGACACTTCCTTGTGGGACACCTAAGTTATTTTCTCTGTATCGCGAGTAAGATGAACCAAATTTTGTTCTTTGCATTCTGTTATCTAAGTAATTCTTAAACCAGTTAAGAACCGTATCATTGATACCAACTCTCACTAGTACATCTATCAGCAATAACCGATCAATCGTTTCAAATGCTCTCTTAAAATCCAAAAACACAGCAATTGTGTAGCTACCATTTTCAATATTGATCTTCCAGTTTCGAAGTATCAAATTCACAGCAGCTTCTGTTGAATGTTGTTTCCTAAATCCAGACTGCTCTGCAATAAGTATTTCTTGGGACTCAATAAAGTTCAAAAACTGTTTTTTTACTGCTAATTCTAGCACTTTTTCTTGGATTTCCAACATATTTATAGGACGGAATAACGTTTCCTCTCGTGCATTTTTCTGTTTTTCTATAGGCACTACAGTTGAACACTTCCACGTATCAGGTACTATCCCTGTTTGAAGACTTGTGTTTATAGCATCTCGTAACGGGCTCGCTAGTACAGATAAAGAATCTTTAAAAACTCTTAGAGAAACATTTTCGATACCCGCCGTTGGTTTCATATTGTTCACTATTTCAAAGAACTCTTGGCTATTTAATGGTTCAAAAGTGCGAAAATCTCTGCCATTGTAGGTTAGCTGATTCAAGCAGCCATTAGAGCTTGCTGGAATACTGTCATGAATTTCCATGACACTATCGATAAAGAAGTCATTAAACTTCTCAGCAATTTCAGATTCATCTGTAATTTCAACACCGCTAAACGAGATCGAGTCAGATTTGGTGCCACTCGGATTCATTAGTCGTTTTATCGACTTCCATAATAACTTTCCATTATTTTTGTTTCTATCTAGTTCTTCTTGAATAGATTGGTTTTTCGCTTCTTTTATTTTACGCGAGTATTCGTTTCTTACAACTTTATAATTACGCCATGATCTTGAGCGGAACTAGTCGAAATCTGATCTTGAGCGGAACCATTTACTTTTCCTAAGATATAGGCAATGATTATTTATGAATCTTACCGAAATGTTGAAAAAACACTTTTTCAAGATCTTTTCCTACAAACTTTATCATTTTTTCTAAAATTTATAAAACGAAATAATGTTATTAAAAGCTTTAAAAACATACGCATTTCTGGTGCAATTTTCACCAATCTGCACTGACTTTGAACGTCAATTTATGTAACCCTTGGCCACTATAAACTGATCCTTAATGACTAAAATGGTAGAAAAATTCTTTAAAAAGCATCATTCGGGTTTTTGTAGCAAGTTTTCCATCAAAATATCTAATTAATCGCTTAGTTTTTAAAAGTAAAATATGATCTTGAGTGGAACCATCTTTGATCTTGAGCAGAACTACTAGCTTCCGAAATAAACCGCTAGGTGCGCTGCCTTATGCCTTATATCTCACACGCTGGTTTTACCCCTGAATGTAAGCAACACCAGAAAAGATATAAAATTAAGTTCGAATAAAACTGAAGATTACTTTAATTGGTGTCACAGCGTACTAAACCAGACACTCAAAATGTTTAATTTTTTGAGGTACAAGAAATGTTTTTCGATTCTTTCTTTCAGAGGGACGACGGTCAGGTGGAGGAAGGCTTTCATACATATTTTTTGGTATAATTCGAGAACTTATGAAGCCAATGAAGTAAAGTCAGAATAAGAATAAATCTTCATTGCCATTACGATTCGATCTTAAGAAAGTAGCTTTCGTTTAAAGAGGTTGTTCTTGATGTTGAAATCCAATTGAAAACGATACACCAATAAACAGAAATTCAAATTATTTTTAACTCATATTCCTTAAGTTCTAAAATGTGTTGCAAAGCACATCTGGTTTGATATTTTATAATACTTAACGATTCAGTTGGTGGCCTGGTATTGAAAACCTATCCGATTCCCTACTGTTTGATTTTTAGACTTGAGCTGGAACTCATGGAAATCGGTTGGGAAATAAGTGATTTATCTATTGAGCTAAATGCTTAATGTTTTTCTGTGCTTAATGTTTCCATATTTTTTAAATATAAATAGAATTTATCGTGGCTGGAATTTATTAGTAAACTTTATTCTATGAATAAGTTCTTTAGAGCAACAATGCTGAAATCAAAGAATAATCTGTAATTTCACAGAATTATGAGCGAATTTTAATCACAAAATCTGTGCCACTGCACACAGAAATTCGAAATATTCACAGATTTCACCGAGTTTTTTAATTTTGAATAGATTTCCAAAATTATACTTTCTGGTCATTATAAAATTTAGGTTCCTCACTTCGAACTACAAAAGTTTGATAAGAATTCCAATGTTAACTGATTTTTCCCAACTAGAATATAAAAAAAGAAGCAATTTATCATAAATTTTCAATGGAATTAAAGGAATTAGCATCACAGAAATTCATCACTGAATTTTGGGATAAAAGTACAAAAAATCAGATTTTTTAAAAGTTTAATTTGCAAAATCTGTACTTTAATGCACCTTCTTTTGTACTACTGAATTTGTCGTAACCTTCAAAAGTTGTTCGGGGCAAAATGACAATAAACACGCACATTCAAATAATCATTCAAATATACTAACGAACCTTATTTTTGAGATAAAATAACTTAAATTAGAGTCGAAAGAATCTATTCTTTCAAAATATGATACAGTGAATCAAAGTGAAAATTGATTTTTTTTTTTGAAGTAAGAAATAACTTTGAACGGATATTTTGAAAACAACTTTGAAAGGCTAAGTTTTTGTTATTTACGTAAAAACATCAATTTTTGAACTTAATTATCTTTAAAGATGAAATTTAATTGAGGTTTTCACAGTTACACAAAGATTTGGAATGATAGCTATTAAAGATGTGTTGACAGTACAAAATGGTTCCGCTCAAGATCATATTTTAGTTCCGCTCAAGATCAACATGGTTCCGCTCAAGATCAGAATTCTTTCTTCAGTAAAACAGCTCTAGAGTTATCAGGGTTTACTCTAAAATATTCTACAAATCTTCATTAGAAAGCAGAAACCAAGATCTATCCGCTGAACTAAAAAAAAATCGTTCGGATATAACCCCTATCCTTACCGCTTGGTCAACTGTTCCGAGTTGCGTCGAATTGAGCCAATTGGTTCCGCTCATGATCATTTACCCTATAAGGAAATTTGTCGAAGCGTTCGCGAGCCAGGTTTTAGGAATTATTCGATCATAAAAAACTTTTTTTTTTATTTCCTCATCTGAAATTGCTTTAAAATAACTAAATGAATTATGAAATTTCAGATTTGGGTCAGCAAATAAACTTTGCACGTTATCTAGTCGATTTGGATTTGGTGGCCCATGATTCCCCACAATTTTTCAAAATCCAAAATCCAGTTTTTCTTAAACAGACAGAACTCAGGGATTTATTAAAAAAAAAGTCCAATGATACATTTAAAATGTAAAAAACCTTTCCATTTATATTTTTTATTATTATTATTAAAGAAGTTACAAAGCAAAGAAAAAAAGTGACCTCTCACTCTCCTACTATTTATGGATAGATTTATGTTTGCATAATTTAACAAACAAAATCTAATATATAAAGATGAGTTGGACTATATATGTTTGTTTGTATGCACCTTATACAAATCCACACCGCTTAACCGATCAGCCTGGAATTTGGTACAGTTATGTGTTTGGACCATGGTAAGGTTTTAGTAATAGTTTTGAGCCCCTCCCACTTAAGAAAAGGGACCCTCCCATACAACTTTTGTTTTTTCTCCCACGAATCAAAAGTCATGGCACGCATTTTTCAAAACCGAATTTTCCTTTTGGCGGGGTTGTTTTCACCATCACCATGGGCCGGGTATTAGAAACGACCATCCAAAGTTCATGTGAACTGGAAAGCAAATCAAAGCTTGCTGAGCATAAACAATTTGAATGGAGAACTTTTGGCGGGTGTTTTTCCTTCTACTATTCAAAGCACGTGGTACCGGTGCGAGGCATTTGAATGCAATAATGAGCCTTCATTTAGGATAAAAAAAACTACTCGCCTGTTAGAAATATATTGAGAAGAACAGTGGTTGAGAATCTACTAGAATATGCAGTGTGTAAAGTATGGATACATTAGTTCATTATGAATCGACTTCTTCAGTTGAATAACTATATGGACTGAAAACTAATGTTCCAGCTTTTAGGAACCAACCATTTTCATATTTTCGGAACTTCTCATAGGGAAAAAAAATTAATAAACCTGAAGGTTGTAAGTTCAAGGCTGTGACCTCTACACTTTGATTGCCGTGTAGGAATTTAATTTACAATGGGAATTACACAATTAAACGTTCATTTTATGCAACAAAATTAAAACCAAATCCAACGCACGAGACTTTTAGTAATTAAATCTGAAAATTTTAGTTTTATACCATTCAATTTCATTTGTAAATTTTTAAATTTTAAGTTAATATTGATCATCGATGTGTTCAATTCTACCATCTCATTATAAGAACTAAAAAAAGCACATTGAAAACATGCAGATCAAGTCTTTTATGAGGGTTCAGCGGAAATCTATTTAGAAATTTCTAAGTACAAAATAAATCTGAAATAGGTATTCCATTTTACGGGTAGATCTTGAAAAGAGGTCGTTTATATTTGTGTACAAGCTTAATACATTGGATTTTCACTAGATAACCCATGGAAAAGATTAAAAAATAGTAATCATTTGATGAAAAAAGGGTAATTCAATTCAAGCTTCCTTAAAAAGGTGAGTGTAAAATAAGGTTGCCAGAATTGTCGTATCGGACAAATCCAGCTTATTTTATGTTACGTTTTAAGCATGATGTGAATAAATCCGGGAAAAATCCGGACTTTTTGCAACAAAATCCGGGAAACCGGGCCAGACCGGACGTACCTCAAATTTTGATTCAAATGTTCTAGCAAATCCGGATAAATCTGAGCAACCTTAGATTGAAAAGTTTTTCGTGATAGAACGGATAAGCATTCAAGGGAAATTATTTCAAATTTCTATTAGCAAACCTAAAAACTATTATATGAAATCTTTAATAAGACTTACAAAACTTACAAAGCTCACATGGCCAAACATGGTCCAATTTGTTATGATGATGAACAAAAAGCTTTCAAAATTTCAAAAAGTCAAACGACTCATTTCGATTTATATATGTGAACCCGAGCAAGGCCGGGTAAAATCAGCTAGTCTAATATATAAAGATGAGTTGGACTATATATGTTTGTTTGTTTGTATGCACCTTATACAAATCCACACCGCTTAACCGATCAGCCTGAAATTTGGTACAGAGATGTAGTTGGACCATGGTAAGGTTTTAGTAATAGTTCTGAGCCCCTCCCATCTAAGAAAAGGGACCCTCCCATACAACTTTCATTTTTTCTCCCACGAACCAAAAGTCATGGCACCCATTTGGCAGCCGATTTTCGTTTCCTTTGGCGGGTTGTTTTTACCATCACCATGGGCCGGGCGTAAGAAACGACTATCCAGAGTTCACGTGTACTGGAAAGCAAATCGAAGCTTGCTGAGCGTTAAAGATTTGAAAGGGGAAATTTTGGCGGGTGTTTTTTTACCTTCTACTGCTGAAAGCACGTGGTACTGGTAGATACGAGAATTTTGATGCAAAATGAGCTAATATTTCGGATTGAAAAATACAACTAACCTGTAAAGTATGTATTGACTTGAATTGTAGTGGTTTTCAAAATACTCCCTACCACTGCTGCAGGGCTTTGGAGTCTATAAGAATATACAGTGTGTGAAGTATGGATTTAATGATTTATATTCATTATGAATTTGGATTGAGTGCTGAAAACATATTAAGCCATTTTCTTAAAATCAAGCTTTTTAGAACCATCGTATTTTTAGAATTCCTCATAGAGAAAGATAAAATAGTGCTGTGATTTCAACGCTTTGAAAGCCGTCGAGAAATCTTAATGGAGGACTAAAAAATTTTACGTGCATTATCTGGAAAAACCAAATCCAACGCAAGAAACTTTATTTGAAATAAAGTATGAGGTTTTAAGTTTTATACAATTCAATTTTATCGGTCAATCTATTACTTTTGTATAAATGTTGATCATCAATGTGTTCAATTTTACCATCCAATTATGCGAAAACTTAAACCTTTAAATTCTCCGAATTCTATCAAATTATTTACAAAAATTTTTACTTTATTACTCTTCACAATAATTAATGTGATATTTTTTGCCAAGAATGGAAAAATCGGAAAAAAAATCTTTTGTTATAACATCATAAAATGGGAAATTTGGGTTCCGAGATAATTTCTTTTAGATCACTTCAAAAAACTATTAGTGGAACTAGGAACATTTCAGAAAAACTAACCATAAAACGGTGTGGAAAAAACAACGAAAAGTACACATACATTTGAAAACATGAAAAATGAGACTTCAACAAGTTTAAAAAACCAAATACAAACACATACAGGATATCAATGAAACTGAATGTTTCCTCGAAGAGATTCCTTTTACTTAATTCTAAGCGTACATCTTTCGAGTATATGATGACTAGCATCTCACAAATGCTTAAACCACTAAACCACAAAAGTTTACTGTGTATGCCGTGACTGGGATTCGAATTCATGGCCGTTGACTTGGAAGACTTGAAGACCACGAGCTGCGGCAAGTTTCGGAAGCCTTCTTAGAATTTTCTGGACAAATAAAACTTGAATATAGCATACGAAGGAGCATTCAGCATATACCGCCCGAGGAGATCTTTTCCAAAAGAGATTTCATTAGATGGGGGAAGGGAAAGATAAAAATATAGTTCAATCATTTTAAGATAAAAAAAAAGAAGGCCAAAGCTATTCAAGCTTCCTTTAAGAAAGGGTGGGTATACAATGTGTTTGGTGTTGAAATAAAAAAGATTCATGGGAAATTATTTTTAATTTCGATGAACACGAACCTCATAACTATAAGTATTTCAAAAATATGAAAAAGGGAAACACAGTAAATATTCTCAAAACTTGAAAAACACTAACAAAACTTTCAAAGCTTACATACATGGCACAACATGGGTAAAATTTTCTCATAATAAATATATAAAATATTGAATACAAAGCTACCAAAATTTCGTAAAGTCAAACGACTCATATTGGTTTATATTTTATGCAAACCCGAGCAAGGCCGGGTAAATCAGCTAGTTCTTTATAATCCTCTTTCCAGAAATTTATCTGGGCAATTTAAGAGTACACTGACTCTATATTCAGGTTGTCACATTACCCGGTTTTGTCTGGGTTCGCCCGGATATAAAATAAATAAATTGAGGAAAGTCCGGTCCAGCCCGGTAGCCCGGAATTCATGAATAAACCCCGGTTTTTGCCCGGATTTATTCATTTTTTTTCCAAATGAAACAAAAAAAGTGTAGTAATTTGTTTTTATTTATGCGTCCAAAACTAATTTTTTTGACAAAGTTTTATAAAAATAATCATGAAAGGTTTTTTTGGAAGCCTAACATACGATTTGAAACCGGCTGATGAGTTTTGGTAAAGAAAAAACATTCACAGTCAAATGCCCGGATTTTGCCAGGTTATTAGATAAAATAGCCAAGATTTGTTCTGGCAACTTTTCTCTATGTCTTTAAATATTAGTCTGAATAATGCAGAATCCATGTTAGCTTTCCAAAAATTATTATTGAAATTTATGTTATTTTATACACTCTATGCCTTTCAACTGTAAACCAATTTAAAAAAAAAACCTGAAATAAAAAACTACTGTAGTTACTTAATTAAAAAGCTCCTAAATTGAATTAACACTCCAGTTTCAGTTACAGATTTGAAATTCAATTTGAAACTTTTCCAACTGATTTACCCGAAGTTTTATGATATATTTCTATTTTCAAATTATCATATATTTACTGAAATATATTTTCTGAATTCAGCATATCATGGTCCGATTGACCATTTTCATATTATGTTTTTCTAAGTTTTGAAAACGCGAGTCTTGAATCTCCATTCAAATATAACTCTTTCATATTTAAAGTAACAATTTGACATAACTTTCTTTTTTAAATATTTGATCTTAAAAGAATATTGTTCTTAATTTAAAATTTTGAACCACATTATACTTTCGAATTTTAATAATATAAGCACATGAAAAACCAATTTAGTATTTAGAAAATAAAGCCGAAATAAACTTTTGGATTCTGAATACTAAATTTTGCAACTCATGCTATGACTCAAATTGTGATTTTAATTCACAATTTTGATTTCAATTTATTTGTTTTTGTTTTCTCTAATCTTGATTTGAAATAATGATTATCAATTGCGAATAACTGAATAAAACCTGATTTCAGGTTACAAATTTTATTCTTGAACTTTAACTTGGAATTTTAATTGCATATTTTTCTATTTATTTTTTTTTATTTTATATTTTAACTCTCAGATCTTTATTTTATTAACAAATCGCCATGAGGGAGTTATAATATCTTCTTTTGATGAAACACATACCAAGAAGCCAATATTTGAAACGTTATTTAGTAATACCTAATTTTAATATTTTTCTTATAATGTATTAACAGTTATTGTTTGGAGATACCAAAGATAACACAAACTACCTTCTACGCAGACTTAATGTTTACTCGAAGGCAATATACTGAACTTATTTCCATTTCCATTTAATGTTTGGAATACAATGTATTTTAAATGGATTCATAGAACCCCCTCCCCCCCCCCCCCCCCCCCAATTTGGGAAAATATTTAAATGGTACCCCGACCATGAAAAAAATCCTGTTAGCCAACAAAAATCACCAAATGGGGGACCACAGGAAATCGGAAAAATCAGATTGGAATTTTGATGCCAAATGACTTAAAAATGCATGATACATTGAAATCTGGTGTAATTTGATTTAAAAAACGACTTCAAAATTTCAAAAATCTTGTTAGGTGGGGGCCAACGATAATCCGGAAAATTCAAATTTTAACTTCTACGCCAAATGACTTAAATATGCATTGAAAGTCTAAATCTGATAAAATCTTGTAAAAAAAAATTTGGCCAAAAATCGACTTTCTGGGACTTAGGCGATTTTCCAAAAACCGGCAGCTTTTCAGGGCTTTAATACTACCAATCATGGCAAAGGGAACCAAAAATAATTCGTTTGCAAAAGAAATAAAATTAAAAATAAGATAAATTTTTGGAGTGTTTCTATTTTAAGGTTTCCAAAATTCTTCCCGAAGAGAAAATTCTACCAACAGTGCTGGTCAAATTCGAGAAATTTATTCCAAAAACCTAACAAAATTCGGGCATTTGTTTTCAAATTTTCAAACAATCCGAACAATATTCAAGCAAATTTGAGAAAAACCAAAGAAAAACGGCTGAATAAGTTTATTTAATTCTTCAGCGGAACAATTCGTATTTAAGATTGCCAAAAACCGATCACGACTAATTTGATTATATTTGTTCAATAATATTCGATTTTGGTCGCAAAATCCGGGTTAATTTCAACGAAAACAGGGTTTCCATGCGGGGCTGGACTTTTCCCAGATTCCCAGTTTTGGATGAGAAATGATGTCCATTTTAGTAAAAACATTTTAACACATTGCGGACCAAATACGAGATATCTCACAGCTATGAGCTCTACTTATAAGTATAACTCAAATGTTATAAATTTATCAATGATACTATATTCTACAAAAGTAAACGCATTATTTTCCTAAACAAATTCATAGAATTTTTTCAAGTGGTTCCTGAAATAAAAATGGCCGAATTCTGGTATTTTCCGGTTTCCGACGTCCTTAATGTGTTAAGATTATGAAATTTCATAGACGATCACGTACCGTAAAACGGGGTAACATTGATCACAGGGGTAGCTTTGATCAACATGACATTTTGCCACATAATCATCTATAACTTAGCCTGTAGTTTGAATTTTTGAAAACTGTTTTCAACATTTAAAAGCCTATTTATTGAGTATCAAGAAGGGAAAATTTGGTTTGTATTTGAATTTTTTTTGTGTTAATAATAATGTAATTTCAAAATCCAAAAATATCTATTTTTTCCAAGGCTTGCAAAAAAGCAGCTTTTCTGATGAACTAAATATAATTTAGAAGCAAACGGGATGTTGAAAGTGAAAGAACAACTATTTTTCTTTGTATTTGTGTAGTTTAAGTGCTTTTTTAATAGTCATTTAATGATATTTTTTTGATATTTAAAAAATAAGGTCATTTCCCAAGAGTAAGCCCGTATTCGACAAATGAATAGAAACCCTATAAAATCGTTATCTTTGAGGAAAAAATGAAAATGTAAATAGAAGGAGGGCCTAGGGGAATGTGTGAAGGTAAAATTTCATTTGTATTTTGAAGTTCAAACTATTTAGCAATAATTATAATTTTTGCCCCTAAATGTAGGCAGCATCATAGTCATTTTTTCGGTTATAAATATTTTTAAAATAAAACTTTAAAAATCAAGGTTGAATAGATAAACTAGCATTAGTAAATATTCTGAAGGTGTTTTTTATCCTTTATGATAAAAAAAAAACTCGTTGAAACCGTCAGAACAGAGACTGATCAATGTCACCCCAAAGCATCAAATTTTGAACAAAGACGAAAACGATTTTTAAATCAAATTAAAAGTAGTCTAATCAATTTCTGCATCCATGTTTTACATTCATTGGAGTCCAGTACTGGTTTTAAAAATATAAAACATGCCACATTCCCCTTAACAGAAAAAATAATCGAAATATATTGAAAAAAGTGATCAATCTTACCCCGGATTACGGTACCATATTTTTGTTCATTCGCATTGCAAACTTCCGCTTGTGGGGCAAACCACGCCAGGCCTGCTAATGTGTGGTGGTAGATTAAGGTTGCCAATTTTTTTTTCAGTACGTATCCCGGCCGGACAAATCCGGTCTATTTTATCTAAAAACCTGGTAAAATCCGAGCATTTGATTCAAAATTGTCGACCAAAAATCTGGGCAAATTAGGTCAATTTCCAGGAACTACTCAACAAAAATCAAGGAACAAAAAACTTGAAAAAAAATTTCACATCATAGTAGCCATTTATATGGAGATTCAATAATCAACCATAGTCAATATCTCCCTTGTTTTTTTGCCATTCAAAAAGGTTTAATTGTTTGATACGTTATTACTTTTAATCTATTTTGTAATCGTAAGACCACGACTTTGCAAAGCTTAATCTCCTTCCATATATTTAAATTTCTCTTGTATCGTATGGGAAGAATTTTTTATTGAGTTATTGAAAAAAAACCACAATTTTAGAACTTTTCCAGTACAAGATTTACCAAAACGGAAATCAATTTTATAGAACCCAGAAGTTTACATTGTCTTGAATAATGAAAAGCCCAAAACTATTGACAACTTTTGGGGATTTATTAAAGAAATTAAAAAAATATATATATGTCACTTTAGCTTAAATGTTTTTTTAAGGACTGCCACCCACTTATTGTAAGCCACAATACACGTGCACTTGAACCTCGAATTAACGATGATGATTTCCAATTTTGTGTGTCAAGGAAATTTAAAAACAAAAATTAATTTTATAATATTGTATCTGAAAACTGGTTACAAAGATGGGATTTATTTTTTTGTTTTTTTTTTTTAAATAATATCCGAGTAGTTAAAATCACTCTCCTTCCAAAAATCATACACGCTGCAAGCTGACATTTCACTCAAACCTGCATAAATTAATCAAAATTAAGTAGTGGTAATAGTTACGCATGGATGATCTTTTGAGATGAGCAGAAAAAAAACGATAATTTAAACCAGATAAAGTCAACAAATTTTGCATTGTTATATATTGCTAAGCTTTTTAACACAAAAAAAGTTCTCTAAAAGACAGCTATATTTTGGTTTCTCTGATAAATATTACAAAAGTTTTCCTTTCGTTATTTTTCCCCGTTCACTGACATATGCGATAAAACAAAATTGAAAATTAAAAGGAAGTCCTAGTTTTTTTTAAAAGCATAATTCAAAACACATTGTGGTCTTAACCTAATCCGCCCAAATTTTTTGTAAGTCGTTCGAATTCTAGGAGTGTCAATTCGACACTCCAGATTGAAATCATAATATTTGTCTTTTTCCTGAACAAATTTGTTTAAATTTTAAATTTTTGGAAACCTCGTAACGTAACTCGAATATGCTTAGAAAAAAATCGAGAAAACATGCTTCCAAAAAAAACTAAAGACCAGGTACCAAATGCTCAAAAATTGTCCACTGTGTGTCTATGAAAGCTGAAGTAATAAGTTGCACCAAAGCGAATATTGTTTTGAGTTTTTTAGATCATGACCACAAAAAATGTAGAAAAAGTGTGTATAAACCGTACTTTTCAATCAATGAACCGTCAAAATTGTTTCAATCTAATAAGAAAAAAATTGAAATATGCATCGGAAAGTTGACGTGATTTGACCCATTTTGACATAATTTTGTCAATTTGCAATTTCGGAAAGTTGACGTGATTTGACAAATTTTTACATAATTTTGTCAATTTGCAATTTCTCAGATTTTCTATTATTTAAATTCAATTTTGCACTGAATTTTGAGTATCTTAACGCAAGATTTTCGCATCAAACTTCTATTCACCAGAAAGGCAATTTTATACCGGATACCGGTTCCTGTGAAGTAATTTTTTGCTTAACAAAATTATAATAAATAGAAATGTGATTTTTTTTTCTGAATAATCATTAGTCAGCGCTAATCACTGCTAGCAGCTGCCTGCTTTTCCACCTTTTTCAAAAAAAAGGTGGAACTAGGTGACAAAAACAAACGACCAAATCGAAGGGCGTGTCGATACCAAAACAACTTTTTCTGATTTCAATACCGATAGAAGAACGGAGTCGAAAAAAAACACGCAAGCAGTTCTGGATATTCTGGATTTACTTTGAGTTTTATAAGTCTTTTTCCAGTAGAGCATAGTTTTTCTTTTTTTTTCTCGACATTGAATAACGTAAAAATTAATAATTGTAGCTGAATATTGTCTGTGAATCATACGTTATGTTACGAGATTTCCAGAACTGTTAAATTCAATTATAAAATTTTTACAACTTTGGAAACCTCGTTGAGAAAAAAAACATAAATATTGAGTTTTGTCAGGAGTATCGAACTGACACTCCTTAAACTTTAAACTCTAACGGGTAAACAAGTTACAGACGAATTAAAGCAAAATGACGTGTGTATGATTATTGAAACATGAAATGGAGTTTGGCTTTGGCAAAAATTGAATAATGTGTTGTTTTGCAATTGACTATTTGAAAAACAAACATCTAGGTAAGCCATATTCTTTGACCAAAGCTCGATCGCTTGTCTCATAAGATATTCATTATCCAGAGCAGGATAATTAAAGTGAGGTTGGGGAGATAATTTTCGACACTAAATTAAATGTACACAATAAACTCCAAAAACATTTTCCAATTTTATTCATATTTAAAAATTGACATAAGATCGTTTGACATAGCATTGCTTCAAATTGATTTCAAACTTAAAAATTTTGATAAATGTTCTAGAATGGCATAAGATTTTGGAGCGCTTCATCGATAAGTAAATCACGCAATATTTGAGGCACCTTAATTTCTGCAAAACCTTTTCATACCCAAGCCCACTGCGGCAGTTCTCGGCCGAAATTCCAAACGTTTGGTTGACCTTGATGACGAGCTTCCAGTTTGGAAGCCGAGCTCCAGTCAAATGGTTTGACTCGTTTCCCAAACCGGGTTGGTACTTCAGGTACTTCTTCGGCATCCAGTTCCCCGGAGTTGATACTTCGCTTTGCCGTCTGCCCATCGGTAACCGGATCAAAGAGGGGACCCGAATATGCCTGGAAGGCAACTGCCGTCCCATTACTGCCATTGGTTTCGATCAGCAGCTTCATATCGATGTTACCGAAAGCTGTCGGATGTTGCTGATCCAAGTCACCTCGGTAGGCACTTTGTCGGAGAAATTTGGCGAGACCCTCCAGATCCGTAATGTTGTTGATGATCTTATCCTGATTGGAATGTTGCTGCGAGTTGGTGCTGTTGGTTTTCACATGCCCTATGTCTGCCAGTTCCTGTTGTTTTGATAAATAAAATTAAGAATATTTTTATTAAGTTCGATAGAGCTCATGACAAATACAAACCTTAAAAACAGGTACACCATTGCCTAACCAGTAACCATCTCGAATGATCTGCTCGGTCATGTCCTCCGCATGTAGTCGACCCGGAAGCTGATCTACCACCCAAAATAGTCCGCCGTCACTGATTTTGCTAATCGATGCTATTTTCCTGGCCCGATCCCCGAAATCTACATCCACATAGTCATCGGTCGGTCGAGTTGCCGGATGTTGTTCATCATATTCGAAAGTTTCCAGATGGTTCATCAACGTTTCTTCGGCTTCCGCGGATTCATCGGATGTGTTGACGCCCTGATGCATTCGCTTTGTATCTACAATGAGCCACTGTTTGGCACCCGTCGATGGACTTCTTGCAAAGTATTTGGCCCAAACCCTACCACTGTGTGCCAAACGATTGGCGGCCATAACTCGAGGCGCCAGAGAAACCGATCGCACCAGGTCGATCTTGGTCCAGAGATTCAAATTGTCATTTTCGATCTTGATTCCAGCGGCCACCATTCGGTGTCGCTTCCCAGAGAGCGTGTAAAAGTCGTCTAGAGATGCTATAACTGCTGGATATCCAGTGAAAACGATATTGGTTCCAGGAACAACTCGATCTACGTTTGAATCTTCAGAGAAGTGATAGTTTAGGGTGTATTTCTTAACTATGCGTAACATCGAAGCATAGCTGCCATCGCTGGTGTGACCCAACAAGATCTTCACCAATCCACCGGTGTTTTCGAGAATCCTCAGCAATATCATTCCCTTATTTGGTTCAACTTCTAGGCCACTTTCACCGTCCAAGAAGTTCGTATAGTACGCCTTCAGATCCCGAATGTCTACAGCGCTGTTCATCAAAAGGAAATCCTCCATTGGAATCTCGTACTCCATTCGAGATCGACGAACACCTTTTCGGAAACCAAACTCCAACCCATCAAGTTGATCGTAGAAAAGTCCAATTTGGTACCAGTAGTGGTCATGTTTGCTTTTCATGTCTGCCATCTTCTTCACAGTTTCAACATTGATCATGATGATCCGCCTCAACCAATCACAGAATTCCTCCGACTGATCGTCTCTGGAACATTCGGCGTCAATGGTGCTGGTGATAAAAAAAAATTAGTCTCTTTAAGAATCCTTTAAACAAACACCCAACTCACTTGGACCAGTGCAGGTAGATGTTGTGCCAACTCAGTGCACCCTCCAACATTCCGGCGGCAAAAGCTTGAATATCATCCGGGTATTCCGGTTGCGATTCGATCTCCAGTTGGGACCATCCGTTTTCCTGGACGCTGTCCTTGTAACAGGATCGGACAGCTCCCTTCGGCACCGCGTCCAGATCGTTGCGCTGGCCCCAGAACTCCACCCGGAAGCCAGAATTGCGAGCCCAATATGCCGTCGCACAGTACGTTCCATCGTAGACGGGTCTGAAATTTGGAACAGATGTTGAAAATTTAACAATATTTATAAACATTTGCCATTTTCCAATTTATTTGAAAACTATAGTGGAGGCATTCGGTGCAATAATGCGAACAACAAATCCCTCATACGGAGCTGGTTACAGATATCGGCTGAATGTGAACCTGATGGGAAATTTTCTGCTGGACACAAATACATTGTTATAAATTATTCAAAATGTTAAAAACGCAAAAAATACCATACATTATGAGGTCCTCGGAACCAAAGAGGTATAAGTGATAAAATTAAAACAACTGAGATAAGCATCTAGAACGAATCTTTGACTGCCAAACATCACATGCTATTGAAATCAGATTTTATTCAACTGTTTTCTTATGTTTTTGCATATGTGAAAAATCCCTACTATCAGAAAATCACATGTTGTTTGGAGGCAAAGGGGTATAAGTGCAGCGCTTATACTCAAGGTTGCCTAAATCACAGAAAAATCCGTAATTTCACAGAACGTTATGAAAATTTTCTTCACAGAATCTATGTCACAGATCAGATAATTTTGTGAAAATCAATTTTCAAAATTAACGAACTCATTAAATATCACCACAACTATGTTCGGTTTTTAAAAATCCGATCATCTGGAGGGTCGTAACAGCTTTCAGAGCACATTTCTTTTATAAAATTTTAGTAAAAATCAAACTTGAGGTTAATTCACTCATTTGCGCTGTTGCAACTCAGCTGCATTCCAACCAATTTCTATAAAATTTAGTAATTCAGAATCGTCTCATCATTTTCAAAGAAGATATTTTTTGTTACAAAATTTGAAAGTTTTCTCGTAAAATTTAAATGTTTCCTAATTTTGTGACATGAATTCACTCATTTGCGACTGTTTTTGTTCGCTTTTCAAAACAACCCCATAGAATATAAACAAATTATTTTTCCACACAACTTTTCGAAAAAAAATCTTCATTTTTTTCAATTGATTATCTTACAAAAGTTGTCAAAATTTACACTTTCCCAAGAAATAATTTGATTTTCAAAATTATATAAAACATGTTGAGAATTTTTTTTTCCTCTTTTTTCGTTGATTTTGTGTGATTTAAGTTACCTATCAAAATTATTGACAAGGTTAAGATTTTTTGATACGCGAACAGATAAAAATCACTTGCTAACTCTACAAGCGCGTGGAAAGTGTCAAAGGGGTTAAAGTTCAGAAATAAAAACCATGTTTCGCCTCAAACAACGTCAAATGTTGTTTTTTTTGTGAAAGGGCTGTAAAATGATTTGCTTTCATTTAAGAAGATCATTCTCATACAAAAACACATACAAAATACCTGTGTAATTTGCTGGAATACAAAGAAGTTCAAGTGTTTTTTTTCTTCAAATTTATACAATGAAGTTCAAATGATCATTGAAAATTGTTTTGATTCTATAATTTAGGCCCAAAATAGCCAAGCTCACCTAGACTGTAATGGCCATATTATTTTTTTCAAATAGCTTCGTTGACTACCGCATGATTCGGTTTGTGCAAAAAATATAAATGTTTTTACTTCTCTTTGAATGTAACGACTTAACATCAGTCTAAATATTTTTTTGTTGATAAAAAAGTGTGTTAATCAGAAAAATTGGGATTTTCAGAAAAAAAAAAAGAAACTAAACTACTACATTATGGATTTTGTCAATATTTTAAATATGTTTCAACATTTTAAAAACATTCAAGCACAAGAAAAAAAAACAGAAAGTTGCTTAATTTTTTTATAGTGATGGTCAGGGAAACTAGAACCAGACAACTTTATCACTGTTTGAAATTGATATAAATCTATAAGTTTTCTAACGTCTTGCAAGAGATGATAATTGCACGTTTGGATTCAGCGTCCTCAATTTAAAAAAAAAACTTTAATTGTCAACGCTATAAAAAAATGCACAGCTAAATTTAGGTACCTGAATCATTGTTTGTTTAACTATAGTTTTTCAGGTGAAATTATATAAAAATCGGTGAGAATCCAAATTTTAAGGGAGAATTGAAAAAAATCTCTTGAATACAAATTACGATAACATTTGTAAAATTCCTGATGTTGAGGTCAAAATATCAATAGTTGAACGAAAATTTCCAAATTTCAGTGGTTCAGTAGAATGACTAACTTTCACAGTTCACTTATTTCAGACATAATTAGGCAGCACACTTGTTAAAGCAGAGTTTAGCTTCATCATAGGAGAGATGGGGGCATAATGGCCACCTTAAGGAAAACGGCTATTTAACCATAGAAAATAGCTATAATATGGAGGTTACATTATTGTTTCGTGTTCAGAAACTTGAAAAGCCTATTCCCTAACGGACTGAAACGTGAAAAACTAGATGAAAACGTTAAAAAATGCATTTTAAAAAAATTTGCCAAAAGCTGAAAACCAGCCACTGTGGAGGCATAATGAGAACCCCCCCTGAGGCAGTATGAGCACCATTAATCAGAGAAAGATGTGCGTTTTTGCCGGGGAATCTAGCAGCGAATTCAATTCGATGAAGTCAGGTGAGTCGTAGATTCATCAAACAAAGCAATAACAAAATAATCTAGGTCTGTTTGTAGAATACAAACAATTCACGCACGCTCATACTTTAAGTGCTTTGTTCGGAGGATGATGCTACTAGCCGTATAATGTAACAATAAAAAAATCGATCATGAATTGTGAATGGAAAGAATCACCTCGAACAGAAATCTTACTCTAGTCTTTTGATTACCTCTCCGACACCTTACCAATAGGCTAAATTGTCGAATGAAAACTAGTCAAGGTGTGGCGCTATAAATCAATTTTAATTCGCTGCTAGATTCTACGGCAGAAAATGCTCATTATGCCTCGATAATATGGTGCTCTATATGCCCCTAGTCAACAAATTTAAGTAAAAACGTGTTTTGAAATTGATTAAAGTGAAAAATCAAAAAATTTTTGATGGTAAAAATTGAGAAACAATGTGTACATCATGTTGCAGTGCGTTTATTATAGATCAAGGTTATTTTAAGATCATAAGAGCTTATTTCGTGGTGCTCAAAAATTATAATATTTTCGTAACTTGAGAACCAAGCTAGTTTTTTTTAAATATCTCTGTAAAGATGATAAGGAGATTCCTTTTTTTGTGAAAAATTAATACTATAGGAAGTACGAAACAAATCCTCATGAAAATTTATTTAAGAAAATACGCACTTTCGTAGAAAAGCGTAGTTCTCATTATGCCTCGGGTGCTCGTTATGCCCTCATCTCCCCTAACTACTTATAGCATCGTTATCTGAGTTTCCTATCATTTTTTAGTTTTTCACAGATTAATGAGACAATAGACTGACTGGGGTAATTTTTGAATTTCTCAAACCCAGGGGTGTAAAATTTTTCATTTTGAATCGAAACTCATCCAAGATTTTTTGCAGAATTTTTAATTAACGTTGACATGAGTAAATTTGAACTTTCACGTTTGTATGGGAATATCAATATCAGTTTTTCCTACTGTGAAACCGAGCCTGGCAATGAGTTTTGTGCTAATTTAAAACTTTTCTAAAGCAAATAATCTGCTGAACAATTTTGTTGAAGACCGTAGCTTTGTATCATAAAAAGCTTTGTATCTTAAAGTTTTTAACTGTAAAACATGGGTATTTCTTTTGGCATTGATAATCAATCAATTCAATGGACATCACTGCTGGTGCCTTGCAAAATATGACTACGTACTCAGCAATCATGTCAATTGAATTTATTGTTTTTCAATGCCAAAAGACATGCCCCTTTTTAACACCTTATAACTTATTTGTCTAATAAGATACGAAGTTGTCTTGGAAAAATTTGTTCAACGGATAATTTCCTTCAAAGAATTTAGAAATTTGAACAAAAACCATTAGCAGGCTTGGTTCCACAGAAGAAACAAAAATAATTTAGTTTTTTCCGTACAAAATATTCAATTTTTCCATACAAACCAAAAAGTCCAAATTGACTCATGTAAACGTTACATTAAATTTTGCAAAAACCATGGATGAGTTTTGAATCAAAAGGAAGCTTTTCAAACCCCAGGGTTTGAGAAATTCAAAAATGACCCCAAATCAACTCAGTCTAGTCACTAGTGCATGGGTGGCCAAACCACGGGCCGCGGGCCACATGTGACTGTTTTTTTGTGGCCCGCGAAGCTTTTTCCAGAATGACCACATTCCGATCTCAGTTTTATTTAAAAGTTGAGGTTTTTGATGGTTTCTGTACTATTTTAAGTTTAAGATTATCTGAATCTTTCTCGAAACAAAAGTCGAAGAAAAACCTATAGTTTTTTTTAATTTTTAAATTTCACATGAACAGTACTTTCGAATAACATATGTGATGAATCTAATTACCTCATACCTTTATTTTAAAAGCGATGAGAGCTCCTAGCTTGGGTCATGACACAAGTTTGAATTTTTAACTTTTAAAAGCTTCATGAAGAAAATAGTATGGGAGAGTGGGGAAACATGGGCCACTTTTTTTCGTTGTTCCATAACTTCTTTATTATAAAAGATAAAATGAAAATAAAAAATGGTATGGTTTTCTACATTTTCAAGGTATCATAAGGTTTTTTTTTAATTTTTAATATGGGATTTTCCCCAAATTCTGACTGTTTGAAAAAAAGCAATATTTTTTGGATTTTGAAAAAAGGTGGGAAACCGTGGGCCACCAAATCCAAATTGACCAAATTACATATAAAGTTTATGAGTTGACCCAAAACTGTGATTTCCTAATTCATTTCGTTATTGTAAAGCAATTTCAGATGATGAAATAAAAACTAAAGCTGTGTATGATCGCATAGATTCCAAAACCTAGCTCGCGAACGTTTTGGCAAAATTTCTTATATAGGATGGACAAAATATTTTTCATAACTCTTCATTTGGCTTAAGAAACTTTACAGATAGGAAAAAACGTAACGTATTTTAAGTTCTGAATGTGTATAAAAACATAAAAAATTAGGTGATTCATGATGTGTGGCCCACGATTCCCCACAAGCTATGATTTGCAAATTGGTTGCGTTTGTGTGACTTATTGATGTTTGATCAAAAATTTCTTTTACACGTGATAGATCATGACAAAACTAAGATCATAAGCGTATGGGCATATTTTTGTTATGCACTTTAGGTTCCCCATCGATGAAATAAGCGGGTGTTTTTTTAATTATGTAAGTAATTTTTTCTAGCTTTTTTAGCTTCATAAATAAAAGAAGCATATGATGCGTATTTCAGTCAACAACATATAGGAATATATGCTCACGCAAAGCGACGACGATGACAGTTGGTTTGAGATTTTTATCTCAACACACATCTGAGATATTAAAAGTGGCCCACGTTTCCCCATGGCCCACGATACCCCACTCTCCCCTATGATATTTAAAAAATTATTCTTATGTAAAATTTAGCTCGAAATTATAGCAAATATCAAAACATATTTATTTACGAGTTTAACAATTTATTTGTTACAGGGTGACAAAAAAGTCCGGTCACACAGAAAAACCTCAATATTTCAATGAATAAGAAGAATATCAGAATCTGACTTTCATAGCTTTATTCAGTAACTCATCGAGATACTTCACAGACGATATCTCGGAATTACCGGCTTCAGACGTCTCGGAAAGTCGTCGCAAGCGGCGCGCATGTCCGGTCTCGTATAATCTTTTTCAATCTTGGAGTTCTCACAGACCTTGGTCGTCCAGATCGTGACTCCAGATCGTATCTCGTCGGTGTCTCTGGTCTCTAGGTATCGATTTATGGACTTTCCGGTTGATTATGAGTGGTTTTAGGTGTTTGAATATGTTTAATATGTGTCCGGGTTTGTACCCTCTCACATATTCAGCGATAACAGCTGCTCTCAACTGTGCCACTCACAACTTAATGTACACAAACTGCACAGAAACGAAACTCTGCCATTATGGGCAGCAAAGTTAGCCCTTTCATTTTACATAAATATGGCACCAGAGAGATGCAACGTATAGGCTACAGGCGACCCCAAAAAAAAAAGTGTGACAGGACTTTTTTGTCACCCTGTAAAGTATTTTAGTATTTTAGGGTGTCTTCAGATTATCACTCAATTTTCAGAAGCGAATCTACCGAACAAGCCTCTATAATTAAACAAACAAACAACATCACCCAATTTTAAAATTCGCACATTTTTTGCAATCGACACTATTTACTAATTTATATAGCTTATTGAAGATTTTTCACATACTTTTCAATCTGGGTGACAGGGGAATCATGGGTCACTTTTTTTTTTGTTCTATAACTTCTGTATTATAAAAGATAAAATGAAAACAAAAAATGATATTGTTTTTTATATTTTGAAGGTATCATAAGGCAATTTTTGTTAATTTTTGATAAGTTATTTTACCCAAGTTCTGACTGTTTTTAAAAAAAGCTATATTTTTTGGATTTTGAAAAATGGTGGGGAATCGTGGGCCACTCAATCAAAAAAAAATCATAAATCTTCACTTGGCATAACAAAACTTCACAGATAGGGAAAGCGTATTTCAAGTTCTGAATGTGTACAAAAACATAAAAATATAGGTGGCCTAAGATGTTTGGCCTACGATTCCCCTCAAGCTATGATTTGCAAATTGGTTGCGTTTATGTGACTTATTGATGCTTCATCAAAAATTCTTTTTCCACGTGAAAAAACATGACAAAACTAAGATCATAAGCATATGAGCATATTTTTGTTATGATCTTTAGGTTCCCCATCGATGCAATTAGCGGGTGCTTGTTTTATTATGTAAGTAATTTATTATTAACTTTCTATAAGCTTGATAAAGAAAAGAAGCATATGATGCGTATTTAAGTCAACAACATGTACAAAAATATGCCTACGTAAAGCGGCGACGATGACAGTTGGATTGAGATTTTTATCTCAACACACATATGAGATATTCAGAGTGGCCCACGATTCCCCATGGCTTACGTTACCCCACTCTCCCCTACTAATAAAAAAAAAGATTTTCGAAACTATTAACATTCAATGCGTTTTGATGTGCCATGTAATAATATCCGCTAAAAAATTACAAAGTGATGTGGTTTCAAATAAAGTTTTTTTTACGTAAAACTGTTTTATTTAACAATACTTCTTCAAATTTATTAAATCTGTTTGAATAGTGTCAAATTTTGAAGAAAATTATTCTTTGGATGTTTCAATAGCCGGCGGTCACTGTCATCATCATCATCTTGATGAAAATGAAATTTGTTTGCAATTTTTTTAACGAATAATAAAAACTGGGTAGTCTTTGATCAAGTCTTATTATTAAAATTGGAATTTAATTTTAAATTTATGGTGATTATTTGTGAGCACATTTTTATATTTATTTTATACGTAGATCTTAATTCTTTCATCAACTCACCTTTCCATATCAGCGATGAAGAACGCCCCAAAAGCAAGCATTAAAGCGCCGACCAGTATGTAGGTACTTATCCGCGTTTTATACCACGAAGCTCCGACGACTTTCAACATGATTCCTATTTTGGCTACTTAAGTTTAACTTTTGAACACAAATTTGGTGTTTTGTAGTAAAGTGAATGTGGTGTATAATTTGTCCTAGATTGGTCTAATTTTTCCTTTCGATATCAAGCTGGGTGAAATGTGAGCACCAGGTATACGCGCTTCTGAAGGATGGTTTTCCAAAACTTAACTTCACTGTAGCTACCGGCCTTCAACGGTTTTCAAAAATTTGAAAAGACGCTTTCCGTTGTTGTTTTTTTCTCTCAAAATGATAGCAAAATGGCCTGATGTTACTAGCTGGACGAATATTGATGATGAGAAGTCAAAGTGGCGGGAGCTAGGCCTGGCAATAGTTTAGGTCGGCAATTCGCAGGCCCAAGCCGTGGAAGAGATGCAGCAGGATGGTGGCAACTTCGAAGTAGCAGTAGCAGAACTGTAGGGCCAATCCAAGCGATACCTGGACCTGGCCTGCAGCCAAAACGTTGCTCCGGGCTCCGGCCTTGCTGCAGGACGCCAATTTGTACGGGCTAGGTAAACTCTCTTCGGCTACTCTCATTGGAAAGCGGTTGCGTGGTGAGTCCTGGAGATGCTGACAAATTTTTAGCAGGTGAAACAACTTCTACTCGACTTTGTTGGTGGACCGATGCCTGGATGTTGGCCAGGAAACGAGGAAGTCTTTGTGCCGCTTCAGGATGTAGCTTTCCGTTGATGAAATCAAGCGAAGGAGGAGATGCTCTCTTGTAGACAGCACCTTATCACACGTTGAAGCAGTTCCGGAGTGATGTCAATGAGGAGGCGATGAGTTCACTTGTTGGTTTGGGCTTTCTCGGATAGCAAGCTGTAAACACAAGAAATGATAAGAGATGCCGGATGAGTCACTGTATCGTAATGTATCGGAATTTTAAGTATTTGAATGAAGCTTGAAGGAAGTGATAAAAGATATGCCAATATGTCATAAGTACCTATACGAATTTAAGAATTTATTATCATTTTAGTTTTTTGATAGATTTTGATGTTGATTCCTACTTCTTCTTTCTACTAGAACTGTCTCTGCAGCATCGATAATCTGCCAACAGTTCTGGATTTATTGATTCCTAAATCCTTGAAATAATAATATATGTTACGAAGATTTTTCAACAAAAAAACAAGATTCATTTAAAAAAAATTCCAAATAACCCTAAACACCCATTCAGCTTTCAAAAGAGTGGTAAGCTTATCCTAAAAAATTAGAAATAAGAACAATTACCGAAACTAAAAAAATAAACTTAAGAAAATTTCGTATGAAATCATAAAACATCATTCGTGAAACAGTTCTCAATGTGCAGTTCCAGAGTTTTTCTGGATACTTTAGAGCAAGGATGAGCAAGATTTAGCCGGCGGGCCGATTCGATTGACAAACGAAATATTATTGTGACGTCATGACTGCCGAATGATAGAGTTCTTTAAATCGGTCGTCTTGTTACAACCCATTATCGACAGAATTTGAATAGACTTACCTCATCGCTACCATCGAAAATATCGTTTTTATGTATTGTTTAACATAAGGTTGCCAGTTTTTTTTCCACTCCCATCCGGGCCTAGCAATTCCGGGCATTTTTTCAAAAAAACCTGGTAAAATCCGGGCATGGATTTCAATTTTTCAAATCCAAAAACCGGGCAAAAACCGGGCAAAATTTAGGTGTTATTATATATAAAAGCAAAGAAAAAATTCAAAAAAAATGAAATTAATATTTTATTAATGTAATTGCAGACTTCCAAAAACTTTTTGGAACACTTAAATATTTAAAGGTTTATAAAAGTAAATCAGCGAAATTATTTAAAACAACCGTTGAAAATTTCCATACCGTTAATCGGTTTTGCTGAAACTTGCTCAAAAACAAAAACAATTTTTTTTGGTTACTTTGTGAAAATTGTGAAAAATCCGGGCAATATCCGGACTTTTTTCACGATATCCGGGCAACCGGGCCGGACCGGACTTTCTCGAAATTTTGCATCAAAAATCCGGGCAAACCCGGATAAAACCGGGCAATCTGGCAAGCTTAGTTTAACATTGATAATATGTTTGATAATATGTGGGAGCCCATTCCATCTTGTATGGGGGACATTTTTTTTAACCCCAATCTGCTCTTGAGTGTCAACAGTTTGGCGGCTTGTGGCTTTATTCTGGTGTTTCAAAATAAAAATATAACTCGGGGGACTCTCAATGAATTCTTGAAATCTTTAATTTTGCATCATTACTTTTTTATGAACGCACCCTAAACGCTCAGGAAAAAAAAAATCCCCAATCAGACCTTGAGTGTCAATTCGACACTTCTCGCTTAAAGCCGCTATATCTTTCTTGTATCTTAACCGATTTTTATAAAATTTGTTGTAACGTAACTCAAATATGTGTCTCAAACATAATTCATCTTTTTAAGTCTCTATTTTTATGAAGTGAGTTCTTTTTTTGTTTCGATTATATTCGTTTTAACATCTTTATACGCGACTTATATCAAAACGTTGCAGTTGGCGGACAGTCATTGAAAAACGTATCTTGTAGAACTTGGGGTATGTATGGGATATATTTGTTCATTTTTTAATTTTTTAATGAGAGCTCGCCTTTTAAAAAGTGATTAATTTCATCCGCAAAATAAGTCTACATGAAATGTCAAATCATGCTTCCAGATTCATTTTTATAAAAAACTAGCTAATCCCATACGAACTCCGTTTCGCTTTTGAACTTGGAATATGTCATGAACAGTTTGTATGAAAGTCAATTGCCGAAAATTTTCCAGATGCACTTCCGAATTCATTGTTAAGTATTAATTGCAAAAATATTGGACGATCACTTTTTCTGTCGAAGGCTGCTAAATTTGAAATCAGGAATCAATTGACCGTGCCAAAAAAAAACCCCGTGTATAAATTTTGACTCGATCGTTGCATAACAACGCTCTTATTGCCAAAAAGTTAAACTCCTTCGGTGGCATAACATAAAACTCTTTGATACCTGAAATTGATTGCCCCCTCAAAACTCCCGTGTGCAAATTTTCAAAGCAATCTATTGCATTATTACGTCAATATTGCTAAAAACAGTGAAAACTAATTAATATGGACGACCCTTTCGTCGACCTCTGGCAAAACATTTGACATCTGAAATCGATTGCCAGTCCCCGAAACTTACCGTGTGCTTATTTTCATTACAATCCGATGTCAAATAACGACGATATTGCAAAAATATTGAACGGTTAATATGGACGACCCCCTTTGCCGGCCCCTTATACTGAATTTAATACCCGAAATCCATTGCTCGTCCCTCAAAACTCTCGTGTACCAAATTTCATCTGAATCCTATGTATAATAACGACAATATCGCATAAACAGTGAATAGTTAGTATGGACGACCCCTTTGGTCGATCCCTGTTTTTAATTTGGATAAGTGAAATCAATTTTTTGTCCCTAATAACTCCTACGTGCAAATTTTCATCTCAATCCGATGTATAAAAACGTCAATATCACTAAGGTATTAAAAAGTTGATATGGACGACCCCTTTTGCCGGCCCCTTACACTGTATTTGATACCTCGAATTGATTGCACGTGTATGTATGTATGTATGTATTGTATCCACCTTGGGTTTACGGCAGCGCCGCGGTTGTGGCAAAAAAAATAACCCACACGTCCATCTTGGCTACCACGCAACACAATCATAACCACTCAATGAGACTTCTAAAGAAATGGAATCGTAAGCAGAGGCACTAACGGTATCCAGGGTGAAAGAGGGGAAAAGTCTCGAGAAGCTATAATCATGTTGTTGACTAACCAAGATAGCATGCAAATTATAATCCCGCCGCCAAGGCTTCCGAAAAAAGAGTGCGTCCTTATTTTACAAAAAGTAATCAAACACTTTCTTTTCCTCCACCATGCCAAATTCCCTTGGCATAAATTGAGGAACGTCCAGTATTCGAAACGGGAACTAGCATACACGGTAACCGCTCCTTTTGTAAAACGAGGATACCCAGATGCCCCTGCCCTTGTTGTTCAAATATATTAACAATAAAATTAATAAAATGGTGAACAATAATCTAATATGAAATATTACAATAAAACAAATAAGTAGATAAATATAATGAAATATGATATTATGGAAGAAGAATGAAAAATAGATAAATGTAAAATATAACAATACAACAAAATAAGAAAGCAGCAACACCTACAGCTATAGTAATCATGATTTGATAAACCTGTATAAAATAAGCTAGAAATAAGTTAGAATGAATAATATCAGTAAGAAATAATAATAGTGGGCCCGCTGATTAAATAAATAAAAAAAATCTAAATAAATCGAAAAGTGTTATCGCAGATCATTGGCTGGAGCATTAAGCTTTAGAAAATACTTAAACATATTTATACGAATTAGTTTATTTTTTGCCACGACCGAGACAGCAAGATGAGATACAGTGATACTGAAAATGTTATGAAATATGTTGATTATGTTCAAGCACGTTAAAGATATTTGATAAAAATACATTTTTTAAGTATAAAAACACAATAAACATAATAATGTTCTTACAAAAATATTATTAAAATATTGTTATATAAACAAAATAAATGATGAAAACATTTTAACTTTGGAAAGCTGAAACTGTAAAATATAAAACTTTAATTATTCTACTTGAATGTTATTTTAATTGATTTTCAAACATTATAAATTCAAAAAGATTTTTTTATTCTTCCTCATAATTATACAAATAATCAATTCTGTTAAAATAAGAATGAATAATCATTGCAGTTGAAGCACAATATGATTTGATAAATTATTCACCAGATAGCCTGTAAGAAATAATGCTTTTAATTTCATCATATAATTGATAATACAAAAACATTTCTTAAAATATGATACACCGGATTAGCTAGTAACGTAGTAAAAAAGTTTGTGTTATGTTGTGAAATGTTTGAATATAGATATTGAAAATTAGATAGATAACAAAATTATTCAAAATATACCATTAACGACATAGAAAATAATAACACACTGTTGTGATGAAATTTAATTTAACTCCATTATAACGATCATGAAAGTAGGCAAAGTATGCAATACAATGAGTTTGAAAGATTTGTATAAAATAATACAAAAAGCTGTGATTCCAGCGATGATCTGTAAGCAATACGTAATAATTGATATTTAAGAACCCTGAAAGTTTTATATACACATTTATACTATGTTATGGAATAAGTAGAACGTCTTGATTGATGTGAATAATACTCATCCTTCAATTAAGATAAATAAGTTTGAAAAAGTTCTTTGATAAGGAAAGCACTTCTTACCTGTAAACCACAAATGATAAACTGATAAATGATAAACAGAAATTAAAAAATATGGAATTTTGCAAATAATGGACAACGGAAATCTTGTATCGTCAAAGCGTAATTTAAAATTAAATTGATTAAAAGGATCAGAGAAAAAAAAGTGAATTCATAGAAGAATTGCAAAACGTAAAATGTAAGTGATATAACAATGGTTTTTTCCAGTAATCAGTCGAAATTATACATTAGATTCATTCATTTTAGTATTGTTTTTGTTCTGAAATTAAATAGAATTATACACTTTGTTGCCGACTTTGCTTAAAGCTAAAAACTAGAACAGAGTTAAGTAAAAAATAACCAGTAAAACAACAAATGACATATTACGACGAAATCAGAAATTATTAGTCATGTGTAAAATCTAAAAAAACAAACGATTCGCATTTTAACCAAACTCATCCTTGTCAACCGTATTCACTGTGTAAAGCTACTATGAACACCACACTTCAGCTGACTCCCTCCGAAAACCAACACTCACTCACCATCTCGCCGACATCTCAATTTAGGACAGTCTCGATTCAAGAGAACGATTTACGCTCTCACTCTCTTCCACGATTGGGAACACACGCACACACATTCACTGTTTCGCACCATAAGGACTTCCTTCTACATAACTACTTAATATGAATGCACTAATCTGATCAATCAACCCGCCACCCGCTTCCAGCCATCGACCTCGCTACACAAGCTGTGGACTATAAGAAACACCCCCCCGGACTAACAAAAGGCAAATTGATAAGCGTGCCCAAGTCATTCCGACAGCCTCAGAAATTGCGCACCGAGTCCAACACTTCAGTCACTCAGAGCCAAAACAAACGTTGTCAGGGCCACATCAAATAAAAAAAAAACCAAACTATTGGATAATGAAACCAGCGCAGGGTTATTTTAAAATCCATTTCCCGCTAATCAAAAATACATCTGTCCCTAGCATAATTTTTTTTTCACCTTTATGCCATGTTCTAATCCTGCATGCTGCATGCCTTCACTGGCGAAGCCATTTCGCTCTCTTTTCTCTCCCCCCAATTAATTCACCACGCAGGCATCACTCTCACTATCACTATCACACTCGTTCACCCCGTTCGACCGCACACCATCTCACTAATTCACTCGGCGTGTTCCAGAATGTGAAAAATGCACTTCTCACATCAAATATGGAAACCTCTTTTGAAACCTGACGCCATTTCCTAACTTTTTCGTTCGAAAAAGCTGCAACTTGCAGACCTTATTTGTATCCATAATTAACTTCAGCACACAGCCCGCATGACACTTAACATTTTTAGATATTTTGGACATGTTTAAACCACTCTTTCCCCGAATAAACATCCCGAAAAATACGCGCAAGAGAACAACGACCCGAAACGCTCGGCAACCCGCGTGAACTGATACCTCGAATTGATTGCACGTCACTAAAAACTATCGTGTATAAATTTTCATCTGAATACGATGTATGATAACGTCAATATCGCAAAAACATCGAACATTTGATATGGACGACCCCTTTGGCTGACCTCTTACATACACCTTGACACCTGAAATCGATTGCTCGTCTTTCAAAACACTCATGTGCAAATTTTAAACACGATCCGACGAAAAGTAACGTCAATATCGCGAAAACAATATTTATCTTGTATGGACGACCCCCTTCAGAAGGGGTCGTCCGAAAATCTGAAAACATTTTTCATCCTTCCTGGTCCTGATGAGCATTCATGCCAAATTTCAGACCTCTAGCTCTTAAGACGGCTGAGTCTATAGAGGACAAACAAACAAACAAACAAACAAACAAACAAACAAACAAACATACAGAAATTGCTTTTTATATATATAGATTTCCTCAAAAATGTTCAGGTTGTGTCATATTTTAAATTGAATTGTATGGGAGTCCCCTTCTTATGAAATGCTAGGGTATTGAAACTATAATACGAACCATTCATGATCCAGAAAACTCTCGGTACAAAATTTCATGTTATTTTGGTGGTGTTACAAAGAAACGGCTCCAGTTTTGTATACACGAAGATTTGTATGGGATCCATCCTTTGCTACAAAAAGAGGTGGAATTATGTTTTAGTGTCAAAATACTGTTGTGTACAAATTTTTTTCAAATTGCTAAACGATTGTCCAAGCTATGTCTTTTACACGTATATTTTGTAACCTGTTTTAAAAATAAGAGGAATCATTTAGTAAAATAGAATATCTTGTCATGTTAAAAAATTGCATGTGTATAAAATTTCATAAATATCTATGAATGAACTTCTCGTGTTTATTCGTGTTCGTAATCAAATTTCTATATAAATTGCCTATAAATTGTTCGAGTTGTGTCCTATTTTAAGTTGATTTTGTATGGGAGCCCCCTTTTGTTAAAGTGATATTCTTGAAACTTTCATACAAACCATCTCTTGCCCAAAAAACCCGAGGATACCAAATTTTACTTTATTCCGACCGCATTTTTAGATGTGATGGTGTTGCAATGAAAACTGCTCAATTTTTGTATATAAGTAGGTTATCTCTAACTATTACCAAATTTTTCACTGTTGTGTACCCAAAACTTGGAACCAAAAAGATATCTTCAGTAGATGTTAGGCTTTTCAAAGCGAAACATAGTTTGTTTTTCCTCTCCATAAGTTTATGAAGAAAATGTGATTTGTACGTCAAGAGAAATGCATGATTTCTCACTTGATGTTTGCAAGTTAAAATCACTCTCATCTTGTTTTACTTAAAACCACTCCCTTTAGCAAGTTCAAAATATCTGCATTTAGATAAATCGACAAATAATTAACAAGCTGATGAAAAACTCAGAGCGGCTATAGAAAAATGGTGCCTAATGATGTGACAAATATGTATCTAACATTGTCGTAGCCTCCAATCACAAATTCGAATTAAACTTTAATAATGATAAATGCATGTAACATTGAGATCTGATGTTATCTCAAATAAAAAATTGGCCCAAAAATCGACTTTCTGAGACTTAGTAAGTCATTTGAAATCAAAATTAAAATTTCAGATGTCTGATGTAAAAGTCTTCGGATGACATATTTGTCATAGTTTGGACTTTCAGAAAAACCGTATTCAAACGAAATCGACCGACCAAAACCACCCCAAAATTTCATAAAAACCGAAACCAAAGTTATTGATGAAAAACTGGTTTTTCATGTTTCTTTCGAACAAAATTTCCCAAAATCTCATACAAATTTCAGGCTCGTTGAGCGACCCCTTACCGTAATGCGATCTGGCCCAAATTTGGCATGAGATTTTGTACTAGGCCTAGGATCAATTTTATCCTGCAGCGCATTAAACTTCACAGGTTTTGAATTTCACATACAAATTTTGGGCAGCCCCCATAGGTGATTTTTTAAATCCTTGAGCAGATATTCGACAAAACATTTATTTCGAGAGAACGCCAGATTTTGACGCTTTTTGCATTTTAAGTCATTTGACATCAGAATTAAAATTTTGATTTTTCCGATTTCCTTTGGTCACCCTTTTGGTGATTTTAGAGGGTAAAAAATCGAAACTTTGAGCGCTTTATCGCACCCCTGAATCAAGTCCCATTTAGTTAAAATTAGCATTGGTCAGTTTTGTGGGCCAATCTACAATCTGATCGTTTTCAAAATTCGATCATGCAATTTTACCAAGGACCGCAGGAAGAACCGTCTCTCGTTTTAGTAACTGATTTTGTTTTTTATGCTATTTTTGCTCAAACAAATCAAGAATAAAAAAATAAAAAAAAATGTATTTTAAAACCTTTTATTTCATTTTATATTTGTAAGTTTGTTTTCATAAATAAATTAGTTATTAACAGTAACTTATGAAAATATGTCCATAAATTTTAAAATTTCGAGCTAATTTGTATAATGAAGAATTCAGCAACAAAAAAAGGAACTTTCATCGATGAAAAAATCTTTGAACTTGATCAAAAGTCTGGTAGATTTAGATTATTTGATTTCAACATAGAATAAGTTTATCCCAGCAAACATTTTTGTAGATATATTATTATGCTGTTTTTATATACGTTCCATATAGATGATAGAATGATCGTATGAGAGTTGAAAAACAGCATTTAACTACCAAAGTGGAGGCAATATACATATCTACATACATTTCATTACATTCTAAAACGAAGAAAACTACACCGATAATTGGGCGTTATCCGACACCTCATTCGTACCTATCGGAAAAATGCAAGAGAACGCAATATCTTTTGCTCTCGTAGCCATCAAATCGTTGCCAGCGACAATATTTTCCAGTTCTCTCATTGGTCAATGTTACTCAATTCCCATCTGATTTTTAGCCATCTGGAAGAACTGCTGGTTGCAGAGAGAACATGACGATGATTTTCTCATTTGAAGCCCGACCGGGAGCAAAATCATTTAAAAATTTACAAACATAGCGGACTTTCAATCATAGCCGATTTAAGCTGACTTCAGGTGACATTTTATCCGATCCTTTCACTATGCAGTTAGTATTCCGATTCGCAACACCATATTGTTAACAACTTAAGTTATTATTTATGATACGATTTCATGTTTGCTGAGTATTATTTTAAAAATGCCTTCAATTTGAAAAAAATCTATGCCCAAATCATACAAGCTCGACAAACCAAACTCTTGAGGAAATTTAAAAGTTTTTATCAAAGAAATAAATCAAATTTCCAAAAGTAAAAGTAAGATTATAATTTTAATCGCATGTGCGGCGGAATGAAAACTAGAGAGAATTTATTTTATAGAAATTTGAAAGAAAGGTGGATAGACAGGCATTAGTGCGCCAATAGGAGAAAGCTTGATAGGTGTTGAAATTTTAGGCTAGAGGGCATGTTGATGAAAAGCTCCCATGAATTGCTCCCGCCTTTGCTCTGCGCTAGCTAACTATACATGAGAAACCCAGAAAGAGAAATCCCATATATAGCGAGCCCAATGGTTTGAGAGCGTGTTTTTACGCACACTTCAAACGAGCAAAAACGTAGCAACCCATGGGCCTACTGAGCTTTCCTTATGCGAGAACAGTTCTAGCGACGTTGCCATTTTTTTCTGATTTGCTGCGAATAGTTGCTACTAGTCGATTTTTTTCGCATTTCACATTTTATCTAATCCGTGTTCTTACTTTTTGGCCAAGTGTCAATTTTTGAACCGTAGAGGTCTGGCAACATTGCCAAGTAGAAGTTGTTTCTCCGAAATCGGTGTTAGGTTTTTACTAAATTCTTGCTGGAACAAAGTGAAACAATTGTCTCTAATAAGGGGGTCGGTCGCGTGATGTGTGAAGGTTTTCAAAGGAAGTGAAGTTTTGGTTGAAGCTGTGAGATTTTTTGATGTTTTTGGGTGAAAATTTTGTGCCAAATTGAAGAATGTTGCTGAAAATGGCGGAAATAAATTTGGAGTTTTGAAGCTTTCGTTCAAAACCCGCGTTAAAAGCTCGAACACTGCGTAACGGGCGTTACTGGCAAAAACTTGCGCATAATAATTGAATGCAACCTTGCGTGTGCATGTGGTCAATCTGATGACAGCGACATCAACGGAGCTATTGGGAACATGCAAAATCGACACCGTGGATTCTAAGCTGAGTATTTTTTCTAAAATTCATTTAGACAATTTTTCTAAGAGTGTGAGTGTGTGCAGGTGCGTGTGCTTACTTACTACTTAATGATCTCGCGCCGATCCTCCGGTGCATAGGGCCGTGGTAAAAGACCTCCACTGTTGACGATCCGGAGCCAGCGTCTTCACCTGGTCCCAGTCAAGATTCTCGTCGACAGTTCGGATTTCAGCGGCTAGGCTTCGCCGCCACGAATTTCTGGGTCTGCCTCTTCTTCGATGACCTTCTGGATTCCAATCTAGCGCCTCTCTGCAAATCTCGTTTTCATCTCTTCGCAGCGTGTGCCCAATCCATCTCCACTTACGTTCCCGAATCTCGATTTCTAGCGCCTTTTGATGACACCGGCGATGTAGTTCCTCATTCGAGATCCAGTTGCCAGGCCACCAAGCGCGGATGATATTCCGCAGGCAGCGGTTTACAAATACTTGCAGTTTTCGCGTCGTTACCGCATATGTGCACCAAGTTTCGCACCCGTACAGCAATACGGATTTGACGTTTGAGTTGAAGATTCGGATTTTTGTTCGTAGAGAGATCTGACGTGACCGCCAGATGTTTCGGAGACTCGCAAACGCAAATCGGGCCTTTCTGATCCGTGTTTCGATGTCTTTTCTGGTACCACCATCAGGCGTAATCTGGCTACCAAGATACTGGAAGCACTCCACTTTCTCAACTTGTTGCCCAGCTACCATGAAACTGGAGGGATTTCCTGTGTTGATCTCCATCGACTTGGTCTTTCCGACATTGACTTTGAGACCTGCTGCCTTGGAACTTTCGGTGAGGTCGTCGAGTTTGCTCTGCATATCTGGTTGTGTTTGGGCGAGCAAAACAATATCGTCAGCCAGGTCAAGGTCGTTCAGTTGCTCCATTGTTGAAGGATTCCACGGCAATCCTCGGTTCGGTGCACAGTCAATCGATCCAATCAGAATCTCATCCATTACGATTAGAAAAAGTAGCGGTGATAGAATACATCCTTGTCTCACTCCAGCAGTTTTCATGCTAAAAGTCGTCGCCAAAGTTCCAGGTCGGTCATTTCTTTCGGATTCCGTTACAATTTTAAATCGGGAGCAGTAGGTTGTTAGCCTAAAGTCCCTATCCCGCGATGGGGCTGCCATCTTGGACTTAGCTGGCGGGAGCCGCATTTCATAAATTCAGCCGCTTGCTGCAAGACAGACGCTGTTTGAGCCGCCCCTGACCTGGAGAACAGACGCTCGGTTGTTGTTGCACGCCGCCCCTGACCTGGGGAACAGACGCGTGCGGCCACCTTCTCAGTCTGCATGCGACCAAAGCATCCACCGGGGTTGGGTACCCGATCTCCGCTTAGGTTACTCGCACCCCAGCCGGCACCGCGGGGAGGTAGAGATAGGAGTTGTGAATAAGAGGTGATATGACCACTATGGGGTCTCGTGTTGCACATTATCCACCGTTTACCAGCCAAGGTGCGTGTGCGAATGTGTAAAATATTTAGATCGTAACGAAAATGTATGCTTCATTGTTGAGTTGTGCGCTCAAATTCGGAAAGGTGTGTAACATTGATCTTAAATTGGTAGATTTTTTATTCAAACAAATCAGCCTATTTCGTTCCATTAATAATTCTTCATTTTTAAAGTCTGTGTGTACTAAAATAAAGCATAAAGTTTAAAGTTGCTCAGGGTATGAATTTCAATTTTCGTTTGAAATAGGATGCATTAATTTTGAATGGAGATGGCGCTGTACTTTTTTATTTCAAGCTTACAGGCATTTTGAAATAGAGATGGCGCTGCTATTTCTCTTAATCAGTTCTTTTTTTGGTTCCTTCGTTAAAACCAGTTGAAGAACATTCTAAGTGTTAAGTGTAGGAAAGTGCGTATGCGCAAACAAAGTTATTCCGAAAAAAATCGCGTTTGAAGTTTGATAGTTCCGTAACATTTCATTAAAATTGTTAGTTTGTTTCTTGATTCCTTGTATGCAAAATACCGAATGGTCAATCAGAAAGTTGAGAAATGTTTTGCTCAGCTGTCGAATTTTTCTTTTGCACTTGGTACGTTCGTTCTTTTGAAAGATTGATTCCAGTTTTTAGAGGGTGGTGGAAGTGAGAAACGTTGCTCAAATTTATTTGAAATGTTTGGGAATGTAAACATAATCCAGAACCGAAGAGATTAATTGATATTAAGATGTTTAATGGCAGAAATAATGGGTGTTCGTGTGGGTGTGGGCGTGTGGCATAGTAAAAACTGCCCGAGTGCTAGATTAAAAATAAAAATTAGAAAAGAAATGGACTAAAAGAACAGTTTTTTTCATGTTCATGTCTTTAAAATATCGAATTAATCGATTGACCAGTAGTGTGAGCAAATTCCACTCGAATGATTTTTTCAGTTTTGTTTATCTTTTTTTTCAATTTAGGATTGTTTTTTTTTTAAATCGAAAAGTTTATTACTATCTTTTCGAAATAAAACAAATTGTTGTTTTTCGTAATCTTACAATTCTTATTAGACGTTTTCTTTTCATTTTGCAGGTTGACTAAACTTGTTTGTTCAGAATTGCTTCTTTTTTTACTTAAATGTATTGAAATGGTTGAAGGACCCAAGCAAAAAGCTTCAAGTGAAAGTCAGATACAATAGTAAGCTAATACTAGAAATTCATGGTAAAAATACTTAAAAATAGGAGAGGTAAATTAATTTTTGAGAAAAATCTGGCCAAATCCTTAGTTGTAAAAAATGAAACATCCCTTTTTAGTTTTCCATATAAAATTTTCAGAATCCCATCTTTTCACATATTTGTTTGATTAAACACGATGGTTAGCAGATTGTCATCTTGAATAAATTAAATTGATGAACCCATTCGACCAAAATATTTGATAATAATTAACATAATAATTGTGAATAATCTGACGGTGAAAAATATACGAAAAATCAATATCAGTAACGAAATAAGAGTTCAAAAAAAAAGTTAATAACCTAGAAGTAGTGTTATTTTCTAGGAATTTGATCTCCTTTAAAATATATGAGTTCCTATAATATTTCTTGCCATACATAGTCAGTAATATAATAAAATTATTATCTTTTTATTGACTCATTAAAACATAATTGTTACTTTGTTATTTTTTTTTTATTTGTGAAATTTGTGATTTGGGATTTCAAGAGCATTGATTATTAGGATATTGCTGAAAACATTAAAATTAAAGATTCAAAAGTAGATTTTTGAAATTCATGGTCTTTAATAATAAGAAATTTGAACTGTTTAAAAAATAAACTTGAAAAACTGGAAAGAAGAAAATTAAATCATTTAGGGTTTGGAAAATATGAAAATTCACAACGTCTTGGCAAGCTTCCCTTGTTGATTCGGTGTGGTTGAAAACAATTTTTTTTTTAATTTCAAACAAACAAGAAAATTTAAAAATTTCCGAGTATTTTTGATTTCAGATTTTTTTTGCTTTAACCTTTGGATTTTTTATGTATTAAATCGATGACACGCGACTAGTTTTGAAAACGGTTCTTTTACACTTTTTTGTTTAAAAAAATATAGACAGTTTTCTAACATGTCGGACGAGACTTTTGCAATCACAAATTTACAAAAAGTGAAAAAAAAATTTTTTTTTTTTGTTTCGATTATAGTCGTTTTACCATCTTTTATGGCATTCGCGACTTTATTAACGGTGCAGTTGGCGGATCGTTATTGAAAAACTTATCCGGTACAACTGTGTTCGATGTTTGCTCTTGGGCTCGAACTCGCGGACATCGGCTCAGGAGACAATAGACTTGCCAACTGAGCTATATCACAAGCCCCAAAAAAAGTGAAAAAATGAAAAAAAAAAAAAAAACATTGTTCAGTGAAGATAAAGATTTAAATTTAACGACCAAAATTGACCACAACAAGAAGGCTACCGTTTTTGATTCCAGATTTTTCTCCGTTGCCGGATGACGGTTTTTTTTATTAATATTTTTTTTGAATGAGTTGAGTTAGCTTTTAAATAAAAGAACTGACCATTTTTAGTGGTAGAAAAAAAACGCTTTCATCTGAAATTTGTCGAACAATTCTTTTTGCCATTTATGTTGAAAAGAAATATTTTGCGATCCAATTTTGGGTAGGCATTCTTGTCATACAAAGATAAAATAAATATAGCGAATTAATAAACAAGTGAATCATTCAACAGAAACAACAGTATCGACCTTAATTAAGGAACTGAAATAATCGTTTACATTAATATGAGGCAAAGAGTTGATTTATGTTGATCGGTTTCCACAAACGATCTTATTCAATCATCACAATTCACATAACAAATTGATAAAGTAAAATAAACAAAACAGAGGATTTCTTCATTCATTAACAAAACTTTAATCTTTTATATATATCCAGTGAAGTTTGATAGAAGTATTATTACCTTGAAAGGTGGTTTTTGAAAATACATCAATGTAGCAGGAATAACAGCTAGGAAAACAAGTTAGCTAAGAAGATTTTAGAATATTTTTTTACTTTACTATTAAACTTCTTATCACTGCCTCAAAGATAGAAATAGGAGATTCCTTAGGAAATATCTAGGAGCATAGGAGGTGTAGGAAAACTCGATCGCACCATTTACCAAAATGGATCCTGATCTCTACCTTTCATTAAGGGGGGGGGGTAGGGTCTAACGGGTATAAAAAAACACCATTTTCACGATTTTTTTCTAGAGCTATCGTTCAAACAAATGTATTCAAATTTTTTGCATTATACAAAGCATTGTTAAAAGAACATTTAGTGATTTTTTCGTAAAAAATATTGAAAAATGAGCCGGTGACGGAGCACTTTCGAGGATGCCTTTTAGAAAACAGGATTTGCGGTGGACACTGTATCTCAGCACAGAATCATCTGAAGTCAAAAAATCAGAGCAAAATATTTTTAATAGATGTTTTTCTGGACCCCAACGATTTGATTTAACTTTAAAAAAATTTTATGAAATTTTTGTGGCTGTTTGAAGTAAAAACTACGATTTTTCACGAAAAAATCCGCCATTTTTCACCTCTAAAACCTCCCCAAAGTAAAAAAAATCAAAAAAGAAAAACGTTGGGGTCTGGTATTTTATATGTAGAAAATATGTTCCAAATTTGAAAAGAATCGGATAAGTAGTTTTCAAATGACGATGTCCACGGACTTAAAAAATGTTCTTTCGAGAAAAACGCGTTTGAAGTTTCTGCTCTTGCTTTCTTGCAGTATAAGATAGGAGGAGATAAAGGCCTATAACTTCTACAGTTTTGCTTCAATTGACTTGAAAATTTGACACAACATTCTTGAAATGTTTTACAATAAGAAAATAAAAAAATAAAAAAATCGATTTTTTGAAAGTGTTAGACCCTACCCCCCCCCCCCCCCCCTTAACTAACACAACTCCTTCCTTGGACGTACAGACGGTCTCCATAGTTGGTGATACTAACTTATCTCTGGTTCTGACTATTTCAAAATTATTTTTGGACTATGCAGGAGCCAGAGGTTGCTAGTTGAACCTAAAGAGTATCATACTAACATTCCTTGCTTTTTCCCCTTATTGACTACTAGGACGTGGCCGGCGCCGTTATTAATCATATAAAAAAGTGAGAGCATCAGTTTTGTACAATGAGAATGGCTGCCAATCCCAAGCACCATTCTTTTGGACTTTGTGCAAAATTGATGGCCTCGATTAATCACGGAGTAGCAACCATTGGCGACGTGGAACTTGTTCTGCTTAGCCACGCCAGCGATAATAGAATTCGAAATGCGTAAGCTGAGTAAAGAACTAGATAAATATGTTATCAGAAGTTTCATTTTGTTATATATATTTTTGATGAATAATCATATCTTCACAGCATTTCAAGTTCAATGATTTAAGGTGGATATGAGTAGTCAACCAAGCTAAGCTAAGTGTCAATTTTTGAACCGTATTTTCTTGTTGTATTTTTTTTTCTTTTTGCCAATGATTGTTTGTTATATGTGCAGAGCAAAGGCGGGAGCAATTCATGGGAGCTTTTCATCAACATGCCCTCTAGCCTAAAATTTCAACACCTATCAAGCTTTCTCCTATTGGCGCACTTATGCCTGTCTATCCACCTTTCTTTCAAATTTCTATAAAATAAATTTTCTCTAGTTTTCATTCCACCGCACATGCCATTAAAATTATAATCATACAAAATACGGTGATTAAATCGTATAACAAAGTAAAAGTAAGCGATTTCAAATTTAAAATTTTAATTTGAAATAAGGCTTTTGAAAAAAATTCAATATTCCCTCTTGAACCTATTTTTTTGCTAAAAAATATAAAGAGCTTTTTTGTGCTTCTAAACAACTTTATTCCACAAAAAACCACTTTGATGGAAAATATTCATATTTTAGGCAACATTTTTAAACAATCATTTATAACCAAGTTCGGGCAAATTTTGTTCATCAAAAAATCAATCCACAAGCCGACGGGTTCTACAACAAAAGAGAGAAGGCTGGCCAGGAAGACGAAAAATCTATGGTAGCTATCGAAAACACAGCTACAGGAAACAACTACCGGACCTTGACGGAAATTGTTCTTGAAAGTGCCCCTAGATAATCCCATTTCCTTTCCTATGTATTGTGGAAACTTTTTTTTTATGTTTAGCTCAGACTGCGAAGTTTTACAACGAAACGCAACTATAGTCAAGGCCGGAACAAATATGCATACAAGCTTTTGTCCAATTTGTTCCAGTTTATTGAAAATGGGATAATTTTTTAGTATCACACCCTAGTGATGTTTCAACTCCAAGTGACAAAAGAAGGATTTCAAATTTGTTCCGGCCTAATTAGATCAAAACTAACAGTTGAGTCACCGCGACGCTTACGCCCCTTTTACTAACCTAAAGTTAGAAAAAATAGTCCCGGCACATAAAAACTTTATAAGTAATATGCCTTTATAAAACCACTTGTTAATGAAATAATCCAGCATCTTTGTTTCATTTAAAGCTACATATTTGTATTTTTTTTTTCAGAACCAACAACTATATGAAACTATGTTTCTGAGACTTCGAAAATGATAATTTTTGCATCCGTTCCTACGGCCATGATTTTACTTATACATCCATTGTCACCTTAGTACCTAATAACAAGTATACACTCATTGCTACTTAACATCAGAAAAAAATGGCTGTAATTACGAAATGCGATAAATTGAGGTGCGGCTTTAAAAAGTGTATAAGACTGCTGATTTTTAAAATTCCAGAATAAACTAAAGGAAAACATAAAGAAATATTCGTTTTCCAATTCTAGCGACCAATCGAATCGTATATGCAATCGGTAACATGAGGCCAGCTAAATTTTCTAGTAGGTACCAAAACAGCTGTGACTAATGTAAAATTCTACCGAGTCTATCAAAACAGAAAGTTACTCTAGGTCTACTAATTATTGGAATTAGCACCAACAGTTGATCTGCCACGGATGAAATACACACGCTCGATTCAAAAAGGCTGAACAAATCCATTAGCACGATTCGGACGCTCTAAGCCGAAGATGGAATTGCGATCTTCAACAGCGCATGATAACTTTATCTGCAAACATTCAATCTGTGTTGCAACGTGTTGCTATCCATATAACAGACTCTCAAACACGTCCACCAACCTTAGCTTTGAGTTAACTATCGTAGAGTTGAAAATCAATACGTGCATGACTATTTCCATAGGATAGCAAACATCCTTTCTTTTGTAATGGTTTGGCAAGATGTTGGAAGCATCGCCGATGTAGCGTAAAAACCAAAATACTGGTATCAAATGAGTCACACACGCGCAACCGGCACCCAGGGAGACGATTTCGAGGAATTCCTCAGACCAAACAGCACGCGCGACACATGCCTCGTAATAGCTGGTAATCTCAGTCAAAACACACCTCCAACAACCGTCAGACGTCAAGTCAATCATCGAAGACAGGCGCCAACAAATCGTCCAACTGCATTTGGTAGAAATATCAGCTGCGTCTGGTTTTCTGATCTACACGCGCACCTTTCACCATGCACAATTGTCATTAACCAGGGGCAACATAAGTAGAACCAGCTGATATCGCTGATGTTTACCCATCAAGATAGTGCAAGAGACTTGACAACAATTTCAGCAAATGAGCTCACCTTTGTCTTCCGGTCGTCGTTATCCAGCAAAAGATACTTGGTTTGGCACTTTCCGGTTGTTGTGCGCTTTTCGTAACTGTTACTCGATCTAAGTTACTAAGCCAACAAAATTGCAACAAAAGATGCAATTCCCCTACCGATAGTTCTCTTCGATTCACTCGAATTTCCGTTAATTCTCAGAAGGTAAAATTTCACCGAGTTAGCGTAGTTTGCAAAACACGTCGATGGATTCTTTCACACACAAAATTTTCACACTTGATAATATTCAAATGGGCAGTGAAGCGCAAACGACACCTCAAAAGCAGAGCGCGCAACGTTTCAGATTCGGTATTGACGGTAGAATGGCTCGAAATGAACTAAACTGGCCGCAGAAATAAAACGCGAAGCATGCGCCTCATTCATGATTTCCTAGTCAGATCGATAGCGCCTGTTCCATTTGTGTTGGTTGGTTTAAGTTAAGTGCATGGTACCAACACAACCAACTTAGTAGCTCCACTCAGTTCACTGGGGGGACCAGGGATGAGTTCACTAGTGGGAGCAAGAAAAAAATGGAACGTTCCTACATTTAGGTGATGTACGAGCATGTAAGATCTAGCAAAAGCCGAAAAAGGTATTTGAAATTTTAATTACGGTTGATGGTTCAAAGCTCAGTACTTCTTTTTCAGCAGATTGTCTGATTTTTTTTTCAAGTTAACCAGAACGTTCATTTTTAATGTTAAATAAATTTATGCTTCACTGTGAAAGGATACATAAAATTCTTAATCATTTCATCAGCGTTCAAAAATCCAGGAACTACATTGAGAGATCTACTCGAAAACATCCCTTTTTATCCCATTTTACAGTACCGTCTTCGTCTCTGTTCAGAATTTGATGCTTTGGGGTGACATTGATCAATCTCTATTCTGACGGTTTTAACGTGTTTTCTTGATCATAAAACATATACAAAACACCTTCATTATATTTACATATGCCAGTTTACCAATTTAACCTTGATTTTTAACGTTTCTTTTTAAAATAATTTTAATCGATAACAGAAATATAATGCTGCCTAAATTTAGGGGCAAACATTATAATAATTTCCCTAGGCCCTCCCACTACCTATATCCATTTTCAATTTTTTTTTTTCAAAATTAACGATTTGACGGGATTGACAATTAACAATGTGGGATTTATTCTTGGAAAATTTCCTTATTTTCTAAATATAAAAAATTTTCCATTGAATGACTATAAAAATAGCACTATGACTGTTCATATACAAAGAAAAAAAGTTGTTCTTTCACATTAAACAACCCGTTTGCTCATTAATGCTTTTTGGTATCATCAGGAGAGCTGTTTGTTTGCGAGCCTAGGAAAAAACAGATATTTTAAGATTTTGAAATCTGATTTTTACTAACAAAAAAAAAATTCAAATACTAACCAAATTTTGCCTATTCTATACTCAATTGATAGGCTTTCAAACGTAGAAAACAGTTTTCAAAAATTCAAACTATAGACTGAGCTATTTATGATAATGTGGAAAAGTTTATTGTTGGTGAAATTTACCCCGGTGATCAAAGTTACCCCGTTTTACGGTACCATGAAGGTTCAAGTAGCATTTCAACAAGAACGCTACATACAGTGCTAAAGACCCGTTCATAAATTCATATGATAACAATACCAAAAATGCACATTATATAAGGATATTGATTTCTAAACCCATTGAGTAAGAACATGACCATCACACAAGCTCGAAAAAATAATAAATTTTACTGATACGATTCAAAATAAATCAAAATTTATTCTTATTTACATCGTTTTCCCTCTCACGACTTAACATGAAAAACATTATTCCTTAAATTCCCTTCAATCAAAATCAAAGTTTCAAATCAATGTTATTTCCGGTAAGATATAAATAAAGAATTAAAAAACATGATCCATATTCTGAACTATAAATTTTGCAGATAAGTGCACAGCAAAGCCGAGCAACCGGGTGGGGGGAAGGGGTTTAGGAGTTAAACCCCCCCCCCTCCCCTGGAGATGTTTCCAAGTAAATTTTCACCATAGAAACGGCAAAATTCTTGATCTTTAAATGTTTGTAAGACTAAATGTTAAAAAGCAAGTGAAAAATTTGACTTGCCTTCGGCGGAATTTCACCAAAATCATAAAATCACCATAGGCTTGAGACATTTCATTTCACGATACTATATGGCGTACACGAATTGAAACTAATTTATGAATTTAAATTTAGAATTACAATTCCTTTTGTATTGAAAATCTAAACTTGACATACAAAAACCCTATCTCGTTTTTAGAATAGGTTTTAAATAAGAAGTTTAACTAAACAGGTGTTTGCCACCAACGATGGTCATTAGAATTTGCAAAACAAAAATCTGAAACCTAGTATCTTCTTTTTTATTACTAAAAATTTGTATTTACTAAGAATTGTTTATGGCATTACAAATACTTATTATGCTAATGTGAAATATTCTTCATGCATTCCAAAAGGCTTAGATAAATTACAGTAGGCCACAAAATTGACATTCTTCCGAGCTGCCAACAATTGTAAGATAATTCTGACTAATTTGGTTGCCTTGAATCTAAATATGCAATTTTTCTATCAGCTTTTGATATTGAAACAACTATTGAACATAGGTTAATATCATTTAATAATTTCCTGCACTTTTTTGGAAAAAAATTAAAACGAAAATAAAACATTTTGCATCAATTATCAACTTTCCTGAAGACTTCATTATTTTGTAATTTTAAGTTCTGTGAAAAAAATAAAGAAGTTATCTATTTGTATTCCCCAATGAACGAATTGTTAAACAAAAAAAATGTAAACCAAATAGAATTTAAGATAATTTTGAAAGCTTAAATCTATGCTATCTCTCATAATCATGCTCCATCATCAGCAAAATATTATTCCTTAATTGAATGAAGGAATAATGAAGGAATAATGAATAATAAACAAATTCAGAATAAGAGTATTTATTTAGTGTAGGGGATATAAGGGCATTACGAGCACCAGGGGCATAATAAGCACCCCTCTTTTCTACAGAATTACATATTTTCTTAAATAAATTTTCATGAGGAACAGTTGCGTGGTTCCTATAGTATTAACTTTTCTGCTTAAAACAATCTTCGTATACACTTTTTAAGATATATTTAAAAAAAATCCAACGTGTTTCTCAAATGACGAAAAAATTATAATTTTTGAGCACCGAGAAATAAGCTCTTATGATCGTTAAATCATTTTGATCTATAATGTATGCACTGCAACATGATGTACACATTGTTCTTCAATTTTTGCTATCATTAAATTTTTGATTTTTCGCTATTATCAATTTTAAAACGCTATTTCACTATAACTTGTTGACTCGGGGTGTGTAGAGCACGATTGATCGGGGCACCATGAGCATTTTCTGCCGTAGAATCTAGCAGCGAGTTTAACTCGATGAAGTCAACTGACATATAGAGCCACAGTTTGGCATCTGACGTTTTGGCCTATTGGTATTGTGTCGGAGAGGTAACCAGAAGACTCGAGTTTAATTCCTGGTCAAGGTGATTTTTTTCAATTATTTTGATTATTGCATTATACGACTTGTAGCATGATCCGCCAAAAAAGGTACCAGAAACATGACGTATGAGTGTGTGTGAATTATTTGTGTTCTACAAACAGACATACATTATTTTTGTATTGCTTTGTTTGATGGATCTACGACTCACCGTTAAGTGCAAAATACATCAATCATAAAAGGTAAATAAAAAAATCACTTCGACCAGGAATCGAACTCGAGTCTTCTGATTACCTCTCCGACACCTAACCAACATCGTCAGATGAAATTTGACAAGCTTAACCTTAACCAGCTTTTTATAGATTTTATAAATTTTCCCTTAATCAATCTTAGTTATAAGTTTTTTTTTACATATAATTACATATATGTTGTTGTCGATACCGTTGGAGGAAAACACTGTTTTCTGATAGCAGATGCTTCAAACTGAAATTTATTTTGTGTTTAGGTTTAATAAGTAGGATGAAATGAATAATAATAGGGGAACTTACAATTCAAGTGCATATAGGTGTTTATACGGTATTTTCGACACTACTTCAAAGGCTTTGCCGATTTGCCAGTTCCGAGTAGATGAGGATATAATATTAAGATTTCCTACTGAGATGATAACTCTCACTGTGGAACTGGGTAACAGGTTGTCTAAGTATTATTTGGTGAATAATTGATCAGATAACTTCTATCGATGGAAGGCAAGCACGTTTTTGCATTACCTCTAATTGACGTTTATCATTTGTCATCATTCTACACTTCCCCGTGAGTGATAAGATCAATTACAGATGTCGCCGGGACTCACTTCTCAGCAGACGTTGGCACAATGGGCTCGTCAACATATGTATTAGTTTTAGCATTAGTAGGGGAGATAATGGCATAATGGTCATCTTAAGGAAAAAGCTTATTTAACCATAGAAAATAGCTATAATATGCAGGTTAAATTATTGTTTCGTGTTGGAACACTTGAAAAGCCTATTTCCTGCTGAAACTTGAAAAACTAGATGAAAACGTTAAAAAACGCATTTTAAAAAATTTTGCCAATAGCTGAAAACCAACCGCTGTAGGGGCAAAATGAGAACCCCCCCTGGGGCAGTATAAGCACCATTAATCAGGGCACGATAAGCGTTTTCTGCCGGGGAATCTAGCAGCGAATTCAACTCAATGAAGTCAGGTGAGTCGTAGATTCATCAAACAAAGCAATAACAAAATAATCTAGGTGTGTTTGTAGAATACAAACAATTCACACACGCTCATACTTTATGTTTCTGGTGTTTTGTTTGGCGGATGATGCTACTAGCCGTATAATGTAACAATCAAAAAAATCGATCATGAACTGTAAATGGGAAGAAATCACCTCGAACAGAAATCGAGCTCTAGTCTTTTAATTACCTCTCCGACACTGTGGCTCTATAAATCAATTTAAATTCACTGCTAGATTCTACGGCAGAAAATGCTCATCGTGCCTCGATCAGTGGTGCTCTAAATGCCTCGAGTCAACAAATTTAAGTAATAACGTGTTTTAAAATTGAAAAAAGTGAAAAATCAAAATTTTTATGATGGTAAAAATTGAGAAACAATGTGTACATCATGTTGCAGTGCGTACATTATAGATCAAGGTTATTTTGAGAGCTTAAGAACTTATTTCGTGATGCTCAAAAATTATAATATTTTCGTTATGAGAACCCAGTTGATTTTTTTTGAATATCTCTGTTAAGATCATAAGGAGACTCCTGTTTTTGTGAAAAATAATGCTATAGGAAGTACGAAACAAATCCTCATGAAAATTTATTTAAGAAAATACGTACTTTTGTAGAAAAAAGTAGTGCTTATTATGCCCTGGGTGCTCGTTGTACCCTTATCTCCCCTATAAGTAGTTATTTATTTATTTAATTTAATTCCCTTTTTCTAAGTGGATCTCTTAAAAGGAAACTTCTTTTCCACTGAGATTCACTTTTAGTGTTATTTGTTTTGCTTAAAGTTACATTACCTCGCACATTAAATTAAAAAAAAATGTGGTCTCGGCATGAGTAAATTTTGAACGCGATCCTAATTTTTCTCTCTTAGCTGCCAGACATGCCGAGAACCAGGAGGCTCAGTTTGAGTTTTTTGGTGTGGGGGAGTGTGAGAGGAAATAATAAAAAAAAAAGCTGTAACTCTAAAATTCAGTTGATCCTGCTGCTAGATTCTACGATAGAAAATGCTCATCATGCCACGATTAATGGTGCTTATACTTCCCAAGTGGGGGGGAAAGGTTTCTCATTATGCCTCTACATTGACTGATTTTCAGGGTTCGGCCAAAAATTTTAAAATGCATTTTTAAACGTTTATATCTACTTTTTCAAGCTTCAGCCCGTTGGGAAATAGGCTACTTTAGTGCCTGTACACGAAACAACGAAGGATCTCACATATTATAGCTGATTTCTAAGATTATATAAGCATCCTTTTCAAGGTGGCCATTATGCCCTTATCTCCCTTATTTTTGTTAATTAATCAGTTATCAATTAATGATTTCACTTAAAACTTATATCTTTTGAAACATATAAACTTCATATCACCAAAACAAAAGGTAATGGACCAAATTTGAGAAAAGATACCAAATCAATCATTAAACCATTGATGTTCGACGTGTTAATTGAAAAATCCCTTCGATAATATTAAAAAACTTATCTTTTACATCTATACATATATTTTGTTTTTATTTTCAAATAAATTCACAAATTTTAGGGTGCAGTTTTTTAATTGATTAATTAATTTCTAATAAGTTTGTCATTCTTTTTCAATACTGATTTTTTGTGTTTAGAAAACATAAGCCTTTGAATCTAAATTTTTAATAAGCAAAACATAGTTTCTACCTATTGTTCTTTCAAGGACCCATTTTTTTCTTTTGAAAGTGACAAAATCTTTGGATACTGAAATTTTAAACTTTATAACCTGCGATCGAAAATTTTAAAATTTTTAAACAATGTTTTATGAATCAATCATGATTTTTCAATTTAACTTTAAAATGTTTGAAAAATGATTCAAAGTAACAACTTTCAAGCTAAATTATAATGCGCAAATTTAACTAAAAGACCCGAATGAACACTCAGCGTTTAAAAGGTCATTAATAAAATAAAAAAAAAATTACTAAATTTGTATTTGCTTAGTGCTTTCAATATTTAAAAAAAAACATGGAAATCCTCATTTTAATTTTTTTAACTAGTTTCTTATTGATATTCGCAAAATGACATGTACTTTGTCAATATAATTGAACATGATAAACAAGGAATATTCAAATACGATAGTGCCGAGAGCCATATTGGATTTTTTGTGACGTCACAAAAACGAATGTATCGAAAATTGATATGCGCATGGCAGAAATTTAAAAGAAAAAGTGTTGATAGTGTTGTAAGGACTCTATTTCACTTCGTTATGAGTTTTTTTGGTCCTTTGAAGATTGCACATAGCTGTTATTCTTATTTTATTAATGAATGCAATGTCATCTTGAAGATAAAACGTGCAACAATGAATAAAAATTCAGCTTTAAAAAGGTCTCAACTGATGGTTCAACTGATTTTCATGATTTTTATCCAACCGGTTTACCATATTAAATTCTTATGTAGAACAATTAATATCAATTTATGATTGTTAACTGGATTTACTAAAATGCCAATAATTAATTGTGGTTTTGTATAAAGGTTTGTGTTTTGATTACTTTATTGTAATAAGGATCTTAAACTGCACCGACTTGAACATTTTCATGGAAGACTTTGAACTAATTTGAAAATTTTGCATATTTGAGTAGAAAAAATCCACCATTTTTTCGAATTTCGATGGTCTATTATATATAAAAATTCCTCGAAAATCCAACTTTTTGTACCGATCTGGAAGAGCGAGAATCCTTCTAGAATAACATGTTTTGAGAGTGAAAAGTTTCCAGCAAACTCTTCAAATAATTAACGAAAAAGGCAAACTTCCTAGTAAATGAACAGATTTTTCGTGATCGTGACGACACAGCCTGTACCAATACTAAAGCAGGGCTGCCTCGGCACTACCTTTTTTAAATATTTCTTGCATGATAAATGTGTAAAGTCATTATTTTGTCCAAAACGAAATTTAATGAGCATTTTATTAAAAAGCATCGAATGAAGTTCTTTCCCAATCTAGAATTTGACCTCGAAGACTCGTTTTTTATACAAATAAAAAAACTGTAAAATTCACAGAAAAAATTCAGTTACAGTTACAGTTTACATTTTGATTATGCTATTATCATTATAGAAAATGTTTCTAAAATTCATGAAATTACTTTATTTAATTTATATTCCACTGGGATAGGTTTCCATAAGCTAATTCATGAAAATATTTTGATATTAGTAATGTGAATTGCAAATTTTTAATTAAAATGACTCGATTTATCGACGTTTGGCATGATTTTTCTACGAAATTACTAAAAATAGCATCATAGATAATCGGCACAAACATTTGGCGACGAATTACCGGAGAAAAACTACCGAAATGAGCGTGATGAAGAACGTGTAAAATGCTAGAAAAAATTAACAATCTGAGTGATTGTAGGCAAATACTACTGCAAACAAATGACGTGCATATTTCATCATGATAACAAAATTAGACCTTTTGACATATCATTATTTGGAAAAAAATTAAAAAAAATTTGAAATAAACACTATTTGAGAACAGCTTCGCGGGTCGCATGCGGCCCGCGGGCAGCGGTTTGTTCGCAGTGATCTATTCCGATACATGAATATTGATTTCAACTATCTGTTATGAAAATCTTTAAAATCTATACCCTCTGAGCAAAAATCAGGGCAAAAAAAATGTCTGAGCAATGTCTGGAGGAAGGGTCAAAAGTCTGTTATTTGCAGATAAATTAAGGTACCTGGCAACTCAGGTTACAAAATATTATGTTTTTCCATCAACCTCAGCCAAGAAGTTTTACTTACTTACTTAATGATCCCGCGCCGATCCTCCGGTGCATAGGGCCGTGGTAAAAGACCTCCACTGTTGACGATCCGGAGCCAGCGTCTTCACCTGGTCTCAGTCAATATTCTCGTCGACAGTTCGGATTTCAGCGGCTAGGCTTCGCCACCACGAGTTTCTGGGTCTGCCTCTTCTTCGATGTCCTTCTGGATTCCAATCTAGCGCCTCTCTGCAAATCTCGTTTTCATCTTTCCGCAGCGTGTGCCCAATCCATCTCCACTTACGTTCCCGAATCTCGATTTCTAGCGCCCTTTGATGACACCGGCGATGTAGTTCCTCATTTGAGATCCAGTTGCCAGGCCACCAAGCGCGGATGATGTTCCGCAGGCAGCGGTTAACCTTCCAAAGCCGTTCGCAAAATTTCCGTTCAAATCTATTTTAGATAAATTTGACCTGTAGTTTACGTACGTTCCCCTGGCCGCAAATATTGACCGATTTCGATGAATTTTAATTCGTTGTATAGATAATTTGTTCTAGTTTCTCAATATTGAAAAAGTTAGTAGAGAAATAATCTTTCTCTATTTTAAAATCAAAACATTTACTACGCCAAGAGGTATCCGCATGAGCACAATCAATCAACAAACCACGCGACTTGCGAATTGGGCAAATTTGCCCTACCCATCAAAGCCCAAAGAAAAAAAACACGCGGCGAGACGGCAGTTCCTCCTGCTGCTGGGTTGGGTGGTAGATTTGGTGAGCGACAAAAAGAGAGCTAAAGGATTTGTTTCTCCCGCGGCTACGTGAGGGGTGCGTGATTTGTACACCAACCTGCTGAAAATGTGGGCCAAACTGGTTGAAATCTGGCAGCTTTCAGTAAATTCGAAAAACGTTGCTACAAATTTTCAAAACACTACATAAAATGTATGTCAATCGAAAGAGGAGATTCTAATGAATCTTTAGATATATAAAAAGTGACCACTTTGAGTTCAAATTTTAGAGAAATCACGCAATCAAAATCCCGTAAACCCACCGACATGAGGGGGAGTTTGAAAAATGACAAAAAAGATGTGAGTTTCATTACTATATACTGAACAACTGAGATTTTTGGGGAACCAACTGTGTTCTACGAAAATAATAATGAAGTTAACGGAAAAAACTAAAATTTGAACTTAGAAAATCGGTTCATTGGTAAGCGAGATACAGCAATGCAAAGCCAAAATTGGGTGACTTTTTTGAAGTGAGGTTTTTTTCTACCGGAAGTTCCGGGATAGCGGCCAAAACTTCCTTTGGACCACCAAAAATTTATACATCCATGGATAGATTTATTCTTGACAATTCCAAATGTTATAAAATCAGCGCAATATTTGGAATGTGTCACAAGTTATAAGCATTCTAAAAAGAGCTCTTTTTCGGGACTTTTTTCATTCGGAATCAGCTACAGGTGATCACGTAAAATATTTCGACTTATTTTTTCGATACTGAGAAACTAGAATAAATTATCTATACAATGAATTAAAATTCATCGAAATCGGTCTATATTTGCGGCCAGGGGAACCTACGCAAACTCTCGGGTCATATAGACCCGAACAGCCTAATTACGGATTTTTTTGAGGGAGCACTTCCGGTGGTCACAGGAAGTTGCCTGGTACTACAGATTGTGTATTTCGGGAGGTTTTTAAAATCAAATTTTGACTCATGTCTCATGTCTCAGGTCTCAGGTCTCATGTCTCATGTCTCATGTCTTATGTCTCATGTCTCATGTCTCATGTCTCATGTCTCAGGTCTCATATCTCATGGCTCATGCTCAGGTCTCATGTCTCATGTCTAATGTCTCAGGTCTCATGTCTCAGGTCTCATGTCTCAGGTCTTAGGTCTTATGTCTCATGTCTCAGGTCTCATGTCTCATGTCTCATGTCTCATGTCTCAGGTCTCAAGTCTCAGGTCTCATGTCTCATGTCTCGTGTCTCAGATCTCGAGTCTCATATTTCAGGTCTCATATCTCAGGTCTCATGTCTCAGGTCTCAGGTCACAGATCTCATGTATCACGTTCTTAGTCTCAGAGCTAAGATTTTCCCAACTACATAAAGATTCTAAGTGTTTTCCTTTGAAAAAGTGAATATTTTCTCTGAAAAACCGCGTTAATTCGAAAATCCGCGTAAAAAAACCCGCGTTAATTCGAAAATCCGCGTAAAAAAAAAGCCGCGTTAATTCAAAAATCCGCATAAATAAAGCCGCGTAAAAAAACCGTGTAAAAAAACCCGCGTAAAAAAACCTCAGTGTACATTGAAAGGAAATCTTCAATCAATATTGCAGTTTTCTCATCTAAATATTTTAGAAGCCGATTGATCTATTCGTTCATAAACTATGACCGAAGATTGTCATATATAACAGATTCGATTTCCAGACGTCATGTTTTAAACTTTATGAGCGAACTCGATTGGATTGTATCTATTCGAAATAAAAGATTGCTTTTCAATAACAACATTCACGAATTAACGCCGAAAAAGCTTAATGCGAAAAAGAAACACTGGTGATGAAGCGGTGCAAAGATGATTAATTTGCCTTTCTCTGATCAGCAGCGCAAGAGAAAAAAGCCTTTTTATTTCCTCGAAACACCAGACGAAACATGATAAAATACCGAACACATCAAATGGGCGCGGAATCGTTTTAATCGATCGTTTCTTCAGAACCCGAGAGAGATGAGCACGAAGATCGCGAAAAATTTGAACTCGCTCTTGATGGAAGAATTTAAATGGACATTCGAGTACTTCTAAATACTTTCAAAGTATCCAGAAATTTATGGCTCGTAAAATTTAAATATAAAATTAATAATAAAAATATTCAAAGTATACCTACAGTAGCAACAATGAATAAAAACCGATGATATAAATAGCATAAACAAAATTTAGAGTTCATCTGCCGTTTTAATTTTGCATACCAATTCAAGTGCAACGAGCACTTGACATTTTCGTGATCTGTTCAAGGTTGATGATGCCAATCTGGAAGATGAGTTATGGTTATTCAGCTGCTTACAGCTGTTGGTAATGATAAGTAACAGTAAATTAAAACAAAAATGTTGTTTCAATGAATTCTTTTACAAAAAAATGGTGCAGTCTTATTCAGAAAGATGTCAGTGATGCAACTTAAAAAAAAAACAAAATTGATGTTAACCCTTCGTTTCATAAAGTAACAAATTTGCTACAATTAATGTATGGAAAAAGTCAAAAAAATTTTTTATTTTAATTTTTTTTAATGTACTCCAACTGTAAAAAATGATTTTTAATAAAAAATAAAAAATCATAAAGTGAAGGGTTAATTATTCCAGTTGAACATAAATAAATCGGTCTCACCTTTTTCCAACGAAAGCCTAGGCCGACATCTAATGATGTCTGTCTGCGATCGGCCTGGAAGTTCTGCACCGCCAACAAGTGATTTCGTATTTTTGCGAAAAGAAAATGAGGAATCAGGTTCAATGCTTTCTACTGTGTGTTTCCCGCCACCAGTAGAACCCGGACTCGGAAATCGTGTCAACCCATTGAAGATAGAGGATGTTGATTCGTTCCTAACTCGATAGCGGAAGTCTCCAAATCCAATCAGCTGCTGGTGGGTTAAATCTGGAAGAGCTGAAATTGAGAAAAAAAATTAAATAAGATGCCCTTGAAACTTATTGGTATGCTCGAAAACAAATCTACAAAAATGTTTATTTTAAAGAATATTAACCTTAAAACCTAAACCCTCGTCAAATCAACAAAAAAATTTCCACCAATGTTGTCGTCCAGAAAAAATCTAAGAATCTCAGCCTAAGACATGATATTCCCGACTTCAGGAGACTTAAGTCGCGTGCCACACTAGTCTAAATATTACTGGGTGTACGGTTCATTGGATATCTTACGCGTAGAAGTAACCGTAGCGAAGCGAAAACTGGACATGAGCAATAATAAATCTGATCAAATATAAGATTAAATGAAATGAGTGGAATGAGGTTGTCGAGAGCTGGCAATCAATAAGTAGAGAAATCTTTTTGAAACCTTGTTAGGTATAACCTAATTTTGTTAAAAAATGGAATAAGCTGCGATATCCTAGCAACGAAAAACAGTTGAATTTTGAAGCATCACGGTAACTCATGCGGTATAAAAATTTCTGCTGATTCGAAAATCTGTGCGAGACTCTGGAGACGCCACGAGTCGTCTAGAAAAGATTCGTTTGTTTGAAATTAGAAACTATTTTCTTTTCTTGCTAAGCATGAGGACTGCTATTTGAAACGATGCTTGTTAAGCAAAACATGCGCTTCTGAAGTGTTCTAGAATGATCGTCACTTAATAATTTGTTCCGTTGCTACCGAATCACGACAGGATAATCGCGTGTGTGTAATTATTTAAAGTGATTTTTGATCAGATCGAATGAAAATTTAGCATTTTTTATTGACTGGTTAGTAAAAAACCACGAGCACTACAAGTCTTACCAATATTACAATCATTTTTTGTTGTGCCATTAGCCAAGTGACAATCCGAAAAAAAATTGTTGGAATATACACTGTTTATTCAGAATTTCTTAAGGGGGGGGTAGGGTCTAACACTTTCAAAAAATCAATTTTTTTATTTTTTTATTTTCTTATTGTAAAACATTTCAAGAATGTTGTGTCAAATTTTCAAGTCAATTGAAGCAAAACTGTAGAAGTTATAGGCCTTTATCTCCTCCTATCTAATACTGCAAGAAAGCAAAAGCAGAAACTTCAAACGCGTTTTTCTCGAAAGCACATTTTTAAAGTCCGTGGACATCGTCATTTGAAAACTACTTATCCGATTCTTTTCAAATTTGGAATATATTTTCTACATATAAAATACCAGACCCCAACGTTTTTCTTTTTTGATTTTTTTACTTTGGGGAGATTTTACAGGTGAAAAATGGCGGATTTTTAAGTGAAAAATCGTAGTTTTTACTTCAAACAGCCACAAAAATTTCATAAAAATATTTTTAAGTTAAATAAAAACGTTGGGGTCCAGAAAAACATCTAATAAAAATATTTTGCTCTGATTTTTTGACTTCAGATGATTCTGTGCTGAGATACAGTGTCCACCGCAAATCCTGTTTTCTAAAAGGCATCCTCGAAAATGCTCCGTCTCCGGCTCATTTTTCAATATTTTTCTACGAAAAAATTACTTAATGTTCTTTTAACAATGCTTTGTATAATGCAAAAAATTTGAATACATTTGTTTGAACGATAGCTCTAGAAAAAATCGTGAAAATGGTATTTTTTTATACCCGTTAGACCCTACCCCCCCCTTAAGCAAAATTCTAAACTTATAGTTTGTCGTATTTTTTCCTTTTTTTATTAACCCATGCAAAACTGGCTAGTAAACGGTGGATAATGTGCAATGGGGTCTCGTGTGTGGTCACCTCTTATTCACAACTCCTATCTCTACCTCCCCGTGGTACCGGCTGGATGCGAGTAACCTAAGCGGATATCGGGTATCCAACCCCGGTGGATGCTTTGGTCGCATGCAGACTGAGAAGGTGGCCGCACGCGTCTGTTCCCCAGGTCAGGGGCGGCGTGCAACAACAACCGAGCGTCTGTTCTCCAGGTCAGGGGCGGCTCAAGCAGCGTCTGTCTCGCAGCGAGCGGCTGAATCTATGAAATGCGGCTCCCGCCAGCTAAGTCCAAGATGGCAGCCCTATCGCAGGGTAGGGACTTTAGGCTAACAACCTACTGCTCCTGATATTTTGTATTGTTACGGAAACTGAGAGAAGAAATAACCGAATTGGAACTTTGGCAACGACTTTTAGCATGAAAACACGGACTAGAATCGGAACTTGGAATGTTTTGACCCTTGCCCAGCCAGGTAAGCTAGCTCAACTTGCTAGAGAAGCTAGCCGCCTCAAGCTAGAGATATTGGGACTGAGCGAAGTCCGTTGGCCTAACAAGACACAGTCTGGGCAAGTACTACTTTACTCTGGCATACGAGGAGAACACGCTACTCGGGAACAAGGAGTTGGTTTCCTATTAAGCCCGCAGGCCCATGCGGCCCTTATTAGATGGGAACCGATCAACGAAAGAATAATCGTAGCCAGATTCAGAACACGGGTTAGAAAACTTACAATGGTCCAGTGTTATGCGCCAACTGACGTTGCAAATCTGCAGGAGAAAGAGCAGTTTTACAGTAGATTAAACAGCGTGGTTGAGAGAATTTCGAAGGGTGACATTCAAATCCACTTAAGCGACTTCAACGCAAAGATTGGCTCCGATAATCAGGACTTTGAGCGCATCATGGGGCGCCATGGCTTAGGACAGATAAGCGAAAACGGAGAGCTGTTTGTAGAATTTTGTGGCAACAACAACATGGTGATCGGAGGATCGCTTCCCCCATCGACCAGCACATAAGGTCACTTGGGTATCCCGAGATGGCCGAACAGAAAATCAAATTGACCACATCTGTATCAGCCAAAAATGGAGAAGGAGCTTTCTTGATGTCAGCAACAAACGAAGCGCAGACATTGCATCTGACCATCACCTCGTCCTTGGCGAGATACGACTGAGAGTTGCACGTGTCCAACGACGCGAGGAGAAAGTCGGGTGTCGATACGACGTCCGCCGCCGGTTGGAGAATCCAGAGGTGAAAAGGGCATACGTTGAGCAGCTAGAATCCCGAGCCTCGGAGTTGCCGACAGACGGAACAGTCGAAGAACAGTGGTGTGGAATCAAGAATGCCTTTATCACGACGAGCCATGGTACACTCGGTAAAGTTTGTGGAAGACGAAGTGAATGGTTGTCGGATGAAACCTGGAGGATGATCGATGATCGGAGAAAGGCGAAAGTCGGAATTGAGCAGGCATGTACCGGGTCAGCCAAAGCAGCCGCCCGCTTACGATATGCGGAGCTGGAAAAGACAATTAAACGAGCTAGTAGACGAGACAAGAGAATCTGGACAAACTCCCTAGCCGAAGAGGGAGAAAGAGCCGCTGCCATTGGAGATTATTATATGATATATCTCGCCGCCTTAGTGGTGCAAGGACTAATGCAAGAATGCCGCTGAAAGACCGAGCAGGTCAGCTGCTGACAGATCTAACAAATCAGCTCAAGCATTGGACTGAGCATTTTGAACAACTCTTCCGAGTTACAAATAGCAATGGCCAACAGAACCCGCAGCTCGAGGCGCCCACAGTAAGTAGCATTAATAGCGTAAACTCGGAAGCGCCCTCGCTGGCTGAAATAGAAGCGGCGATCAAGGACATGAAATCCAACAAAGCGCCTGGAATCGATTGCATTCCTGCTGAAATGCTCAAAGCCGACCCTGCCTTGTCAGCACAAATGTTGCACCATCTTTTCGCTGACATTTGGGATACTGCAACATTCCCGGCCGACTGTATGCAGGGTATCCTCGTAAAGGTCCCGAAGAAAGGAGAGAGTGCGGTAACTGGCGTGGCATAACTTTGATCTGTACAACCCTAAAAGTACTCTGCAAAGTGATCCTGAACAGGATCCAGGAGAAAATCGACGCTACACTCTGACGGCAACAAGCTGGATTCCGATCAGGACGATCATGAATGGACCACATCACAACGCTACGAATAATACTGGAACAAATCAACGAATTCCAGGACTCTCTTCTGCTGGTGTTCGTTGATTTCGAAAAAGCATTTGACCGACTGAACCACGAAAACATCTGGGCTGCTCTTAGACGACGATGGGTCCCAGAGAAACTAGTCCATCTCATCGAAGCACAGTACGAGGCATTTTCGTGCAAGGTCTTGCACGACGGTGTCTTGTCCGAACCAATCCCGGTAACTGCTGGAGTGAGACAGGGATGTATTTTGTCACCGCTGCTTTTTCTCATCGTAATGGATGAGATCTTGACTAGATCGATTGACTGTAGACCAAACCGAGGATTGCCGTGGAATCCTTCAGCAATTGAGCAACTGAACGACCTTGACCTGGCAGGCGATATTGTTTTGCTCGCCCAAACACAACAAGACATACAGAGCTAACTCGACGACCTCACCGAAAGCTCAAAGGCAGCAGGTCTCAAAATCAATGTCGGAAAGACCAAGTCGATGGAAATCAACACAGAAAATCGTTCCAATTTCGTGGTAGCTGGACAACAGGTTGAGACAGTGGAGTGCTTCCAGTATCTTGGTAGCCAGATTACGTCTGATGGTGGTACCAAGAAGGACATCGAAACCCGGATCAGAAAAGCCCGATTTGCGTTTGCGAGTCTCCGAAACATCTGGCGCTCACACCAGATCTCTCTACGAACTAAGATCCGAATCTTCAACTCAAACGTCAAATCCGTATTGCTGTACGGGTGTGAAACTTGGTGCACATATGCGGTAACGACGCGAAAACTGCAAGATTTTGTGAATCGCTGCCTGCGGAACATCATCCGCGCTTGGTGGCCTGGCAACTGGATCTCAAACGTTGAACTTCATCGCCGGTGTCATCAAAAGGCGCTAGAAATCGAGATTCGGGAACGTAAGTGGAGATGGATTGGGCAAACGCTGCGAAGAGATGAAAACGAGATTTGCAGAGAGGCGCTTGACTGGAATCCAGATGGGCATCGAAGAAGAGACAGGCCTAAAAGCTCGTGGCGGCGAAGTCTAGCCGCCGAAATCCGCACAGTTGACGAGAACCTTGGCTGACAGCAATTGAAGACGCTGGCTCCGGATCGCCAGCAGTGGAGATCTTTTATCTCAGCCCTATGCGTCGGTCAATCGGCGCCGGACCCTTAGGTAGGTAGGTATGCAAAACTGGATTTTCATATAAGGTACACCGGGTTAAGTGGGGACGGTTTTTCGTATAGTTCAACTTCAAACTTTCGTATAGTTCAACTATAGTTCAAAATCATTAAAAAAACAGCGTTCAATGTGATGCAGAACATGTTATTCACAAATGCTGAAGAGATTGTGCTATCCTGACAAACGGAGTAAACTGCAAGAGCATAAGAGACTATAAATAGAAAGCATAGTCGATAGCAGAGCTCAGGCTCGATAGGACCAGCAAGCTGTACGGATGAGAATATCACAGAGATGAGCTTGATAGACGCAAAGCGAAAAAAGTTACCACGTAAACTGTTATGGACGGCTGGTGTCTTCACTTACCCAGCTTTATGGGGTAAGTGGGGACGGTAGATTTTCCCTTTGATATCTCAGGAAATTTTCAACAAATTTGTGTTTTTTTGGTTGAATACGTTACTTTATTGCTCGAACCGTCCGAAATTTTGAAAAAAAGTTCATAGTACTATTAATAAGGCATCTTTCAATGATTATTGTGTGTAATCCGATGCTATCGAAAATATATACTTATTTTAGAAAAAAACAAGTACTTTTCCCTACTTTTCATGATCTGAATGCTAACTAAAGCTAAATTGTATTGAAAAAGTTAAAGAGGTTGTACATAAGCTACGACCGCAAGGTTAACGTAGAATTACGACAGCCGGTCCTTTGTCAATAGGATATGTTTCATAATAAATTTTCATACTCGGAAAATGTTGATCGTTTTGACATGAATTATTCATTCATCAACTATCACGGCCAATTGAGACAGATTGTAGCTCTAGACAATTGCATAGCAAAAGGCGGGAAAATATTTGTAGCTGCTTCAAAGTCCAATGCAACTGAGCCAATGCGCCTGCAATTATGCAACTACAAACCTCAAGCGTTTTATCAAACGCTTCGGAGAAAAACTTTAAAGATTCAGTATTATGCGTTTAATTCGAATCAGTAGGGGAAATGCGCACTAAGGAGTATACAAAAGGGGTCGTCATTGTACATTAGATGGAGATGAAAATTAAACAACAAATTTAACTTTAATGAAAAGCGCACTTAATACAAAATTATTTAGAGTGAAATTTTTTTCAGGTTTTTCCAATGGAATTTTTTGCTTGAATAAATCTTATATGTCAATGAAAAAATTAGCGCAATATATGTATGAAACTTATCAGTAGTTATAAATATTTAAAAAATTTGGTGGTAATTTGGTGATACATTTTGACTTCATTTTTCAATATTGAGAAACTAGAATAAGTTATCTATGCAATGAATTAAAAACTATCGGAATCGGTCAATATTTGCGGCCAGGAGAACGCTCGGGGAAAATCTGGGGTCATATTGACCCGAACAGCCTAATTACGGATTTTTTCGGGAGCACTTCCGGTGGTCACAGGAAGTTGCCTGGTACTACAGATTGTTTATTTTATGATTTTCCATGTAGGTTTTAAAAATCAAATTTTTGATTTTTTTTTTCGAAGAGTTATGATCGTTCGATTGTGCGCTTCGGGTCATATTGACTCGAACAATTTTGGAAGGTTAAAAGCATTTCACATGAAGATCACGCCTTAAGAGGGGAGTAGGGTCTAACACTTTCAAAAAACGATTTTTTTTTTATTTTCTTATTGTAAAACATTTCAAGAATATTGTATATAATAATAGGCGTTTATCTCCTTTTCTTTTTTTCTTATTATAGAGACTTTCAGCCTTGGGCTGGTTCGTCTCTTTCTAAGCGCACATCTTTCGAAGTAATGATGGCTAGCATCTCACAAATGCTAAAACCACCAGACCACAGAAAGTGTACTATGTATGCCATGACCGGGATTCGATCTCATGAACTTTGGCGTAGATGACTTGAACTCTAACCACTACGCCAAAGCCGCTGGCATGTTTATCTCCTCTTATCTACACAGCAAAAATTATTTCCTGCAAAATTACGCAAATGTCCTGTAACAAAAAGGAGCAGGACATTTACCGTAATTTCACAGGTCGAAAACATGATTACGTGACATTTAATTTTTAGTGTACAACTTTTTTACAGAACATTTGCTGTAATAATAAATGAATCTTCGTTAACTTTCAAGGAAAACAGTTTAAAATTACAGGTTTTGTTAATTACAGGTGATTTATTATAAAGGTTGCAGTTTTCAGTGACACGTAATAGTCAAAATTTTTTTATGTGTAATACTGCATCATTTTTAGAGCAGAAACTTCAAACGCGTTTTTCTCGAAAGCACATTTTAAAGTCAGTGGACATCGTCATTTGAAAACTACTTCACCGATTCTTTTCAAATTTGGAACATACTTTCTACACACTAAGATTGCATTTATCCCGCTCGGGACCATGATTATCCGTATCACAGGAACACTGCTCAATTTAAACGAAGTTCGAATGAGAACTCACCCGAATCGCGGGACGTCTCATCTCTTCTGAAATCCGAGACAAAATTGCCACGAGAGCACAGGAACTCTAACCAACCCCGTGAACTCAGGACAGTGTTCTCCTGAATCGCTGTAGACACATTTCTTGTCAAATCTCCCATCTCTTTCTATCCTGTTTTAAAAAAAACAACCGGATTTCTGTTTCTTTCTCACCAGTGCACAAAATAAAAACCCGCGAAAGAGTTCAGTTTGCCATTTTTCCTTGCGGTACCTGTTCGTTGCTGTTAATCAGAAATAGTGAACTCATAGTGAAAATTTTCGTTGACTGCATGGTTCGGTCGGCATATTCGGGTGCAAGATTTTTCAACGCGTTTGCTGGCATGGACCGGATTAGGATAAGATTCTCACGACGCATCGGTAAGTTTCGATGTCAGGCGGCGTTTTACTAAAAGTAATAGAAATCTTTTCTATTTGATTTTCAGATTGACAGTCTTGTCTGTATTATAGTGAAAAATAAGACAAATGAAAAAAAAAAAATTGTAAAATGTAAGAAATAAATGAATATACTTTAAACAATCATTGTGTTTTTTTGTTTTTATGGAAAAATTTAAAAATTTAGAACCAGGGGAAAACGAAAGCTAATTTCACTACAAACCACAGGAGGAACACGTTTCGAGCCCGTAGGAACATTTCAAATCTCCTGCAAATTACAGGAGAAAACCGTTTCGATCCTACAGGCGAGTTTGACAGTTGTTTTCCTGAGCGATTTTTCTGTCCTGAAGTCGTCCTGTAATTTCAGCTGTTGAAAATACAGGACGAAATCGTTCCGATCACAGGAGAAAAGATTAAGTGTGTACACACTAAGAATGCAATTAAACTGCTCGGGATATTGACTTTTCGAATCACAGGAGAACTGGCAAAATTACACGAAGTTCGAATGGTAATCCATCCGAACCTCGTGACGTTTCAATACTCCTGAAATGTGTACCAAAATCTCCACGAGTTCACAGGATCTCTAACGAATCTATTAAACTCAGGATCTTGCTCTCCTGAATCACGTGAGACACATGCTTCGTAAAATTTCTTGTCTCTTTCTATCGTGTGTGAAATAACAACAAGATATTTCTTCTCTTTTTCATTATGTGTTTCGCGCTCAGTTCAATTTGCTGTCATTTTTTCGGTTACGTTTTGTTGTTGTTGTTTTTCTTGGGTAATGGCGCAGAACGGAATTTTTTGATTGAAATCGTGTTTTCCTTTGGCAAAAAAAATTGAAATTCAAGGTGAGGCTTGCGGAGAATGGCAAACCTTATAAAATCGATAGTCGTCGTGTGCAACCTGAAGCTGTTTCCTATGAATTCTCTGCTAGTGGTTATGCAAAATATTCAGTGGAACTTTGTAGAGAAACTTCCGGGAATCAAGCTGATGCGAGTGGGGGAGGCATATGCCCAAACCGTGTCCCGTTCAATGATAAGGTAAGATTAACTTGAACGATAGTTTGCTGAGATAGTTTACGCTTTTATTTTTCTTGTTTAAATTCCAGTTTCTGCAATTCCCTCCCCATCGATGTTGGTGCAAAATTGCTTCGTCCACGGTTCGAGAGCTTTCGTTACCTGCCTGGTTTGTCACCTGCCTGCCAACTCAGTCTGTTGGACATGGACCCGGAGTACACGGAAGTTGGAACAATCGATTTGCGGCACCGAAATCGTTAATTGTTTGGGACCAAGGATTTAACTTCCTGTTGCAAATTTAAAATCAGTAAGTGTTACTCTCATCCTTTTACAATCAGTGTTACGATTATTGGCCACCAAGTCAAAATGTTTTTTACTTGAAAAAGCTTAAAATAAATTCTAATCTTCTGGTAAACATTAGTGTTTGTTTTCAAACAGTGAATCCATTTAAATAGTAGAAAGAAAGAATAATACGGCGAAGGAAACCATCCATAGTTCCCTATAAATCTCAGGAGAAAACTATTTGGAACTCACAGGGAAGCTTCAAATTCCCTGCAAGCCACAGGAAAAAACCGTTTAGATAATACAGGACAATTTGATAGTTGTTTTCCTGAGCTGTTTTTCTGTCCTGAAATCGTCCTGTAATTTCAGCTGTTGAAAATACAGGACGATATTGTCCCGACCACAGGAGAAAAGATTAAGTGTGTACATATAAAATACCAAACCCCAACGATTTTCTTTGGGGAGATTTTACTGATAAAAAAAGACGGATTTTTTCGTGAAAAATCGTAGTAGCCACAAAAATTTCATAAATTTTTTTTAAAGTTTAATGAAATCGTTGGAATCCAGGAAAACATCTATTCAAAATATTATTCTTTGATTTCTGACTTCAGATGATTCTGTGCTGAGATACAGTGTCCACCGCAAATCCTGTTTTCTAAAAGGCATCCTCGAAAGTGCTCCGTCACCGGCTCATTTTTTAAATGTTCATTTAACAATGCTTTGTATAATGCAAAAAAAAATGAATTCATTTGTTTGAACGATAGCTCTAAAAAAAATCGTGAAAATGGTGTTTTTTTTACCCGTTAGACCCTTCTCCCCCCTTAAGCGAAATCAGTGGATAAAAGATCCGTTGACTGTTTTTAAAGCCATATTGCTTCTTATGTAACACTTTAAAAGTCTTATAAAATAATGAATCTTAAAGTTTGCTTCCAACCCAAATCCTCACATAAAGGCATAAAATTAAATGACAAAATCAATCTTTTAAGCTTTTGATATAAGACAGAATGTATTGTTATTTGATTAGTAGGTATAAGTAATATCATACTGGCAAATGAAAAAAGCTATTTGTAATGAAAAAATTGACTTCATGGTATTTTTGTGTAAAATTTTCTCAGCCATCTGAATCATCCTTTGGTTTTAAACGAAACTTACTGTGTAGGAGGATTATTTGCCTGAGCAACCTTAAAACGTAAATTAAATTCACAAATTCTTCACACGAACCATTAGCTGATTAGCAACATAGTGAAAAAAAATGCAAAATTTTATTGAAGAAATTTATAATATTTCTAATTTCTAATCAATTCCATCTCTTATTAGCTGAAAAAGTAGCCTTTCAGCATTTTTATAGTGTTTGCTTGAGTAAATTTCCAAATAAAAAACTAAACGACGGAAAAATCAAAGTGCGGCTATAGAAAATTTCTGTTAAAAAAAATCGAAAAGTGCTATTTTTCGACACTGTCTAAAAAAACTGTAACTGGTTTCTGAAAGTAGATTGAAGAAGTTGATTCTTAAAGGTATTTTCCGGCATTGCAAATAATTGTGTGAACAACTTGTCGCAAAACTAGATTTTTCATCACTTGTCAAATATCCAACTCGGCAGGCTTGTTATTTATGCAACAAGTTTCATGAATAATCACGACAAGTGATAAAAAAAATCAAGTTTACAACAAGTTGCATACCCAATTTTTTGCAATACCGGAAAATACCCTTGGAAATCAATTTATTACACCTGCAGACAACAATTATAGTTTTTCCTCCAAAATCAAAACAGTGTCGAAAAGTAGCGCTTGACGACACTATATCGAAAAGTAATACATTTCAACACTATTTTTTGGTACAAGAAGCAGGCCTTTTCGTGCTTTGAAAAACCAAAATTTTAGTAAAAAATGAGCTATAGGGGAGGAGCGGGCTATATGCGCCTACTAAGCAGAACACTGATTTAATCATATATCACATCGAATATGTGTACAAAAACTATATACACGTGTGCAGGCCTCTGTTTTCTATACATTGGAGTTATTTTTATGTTAAAATTTTCTTCTGTTTCCTAGAAAATGATTTTATCATAAATGTTGTCTAAAATGCCGAACCTCAAACCGTGCGGGCTAAATGCGCCTATTTATGTTTTGAACAAAATTTCTGTTTTTTTGGCGATATTTCCGTATAATTTCATTGAAACTGCTAGAAAGTAGTAATTTCCGTACGACAAAGCTGAAGTTTTATAAAAATCTATGTATATTATAATTTTATGGAATAAAACAAAAGTTAGGGTTGCCATACTATGGAGGCAGTTCATCCATGAGAAAAACTTTATCAAATCTGTTTTTAGATCTTCAATTCTCTCTAAAGATGTTATTCAGAGCTTAGATTTGAAGGTTCAATGATAAAAATCATTTATTTATTCTATTTAACCTGTTATTTTAGGATGGAGGCATTTTACAAACATGATGGGGGCATACAAAACACTCTATTATTCCACTATATAATCATTATTAAACCTCCACAAAAGCTGAAATATGTTTAATTTCTAAAGTTCATTTGAGTAAGAAACAAAAACCATCCTAGTTATTGTTTTAAACTTCATTTAAACTGCATTGGTCAGATAAGCTGTCTAGTCAGCCATTTCATCAAACAGCCGTAGGGTCATTTAACCCGATAGGCCCATTTAGGAAACCTTTCCCCTACCTAATTCTTTCACGTTAGAAACGTTCGAGAATAATGAAAAGAGATCTTTTCCACCAATTCTGTTAATTTGTTCAACCAAAGTTTAAAAACTCTATAATAATAGATTCCGGTTGAGAGAAATGGCCACCTCCGGGGTTAAGGTCCTCACTCTCCCCAATAGATTTTATCGGTTCTAACTCTAACCTACCTTAGTGTATGGTCAACGATCGGGACTGAAGCTGCCCAATAGTTTCGTTTATCTTCTCGTTAATGATAATGTGCAACCAAAAAGTTCTTACCCATCATTTTCTTCAATATGCAGTTCAAGAAAATTTCGTCACGACTAGTTTAGTCCTTTGCACACTTAGTTAAGCTTGATAGGGTTGTACTTTTTGTGTATACTGTTCGGCTACGAAAATAAACATTTTTCATCACGATTGATGAAATCAAACCTGTTTTATCAATATGACGAATGTTGCAGCAATAATATTTGCCAGCTGAAATAGTTGGTCTACTCAGCCCTGTTTGCATAACGTTAAACATTGTCGTTATCGTTAACTTGCATCGATATATAAAATTGTCATTTTCCCCCTTTTGAAAATTATGATACTCGAAGAAGGATTACGTCAAGTAAGATCGCTGCTTAAAACTGTCTAATGGTTGAGCGAGCGAATGTGATGGCATTTTTCGAATAGGTAAGACGGAATTACAGAACAACCGAATGAATGAATGAACGAAAATAAGGCGGATCCGACGAAGAGGAGACATGAAAGCAGATGGGTGAAGTATGTATACTAGTAGTAAGAGTAGTAGGTACTTGAGTGATTGGAAATGTAAATCAACAAGTACATTTTGCAACGAAAATACACATCCTAAGTAATTTCGATGACCTCTAGAAGGCCGCCTCTTTGTTCCTGTCCCGGGTAATTAGGTTAAGTTGTAGTGGTCGTTGTCGTGAGTGTTTGGAAATCAAGTGCTTCTTTAAAAATATACACTCAATCGACAGCCAGAAATATTGTCGATCTAGTAGCTTTCTTTACAAACTCTGAAGATTCTTACTGCGTATTTGTTGCACAGTTAGGCTTACATTGTATTTAGGTAAAATTAGTCAAATAAGCTTAAGAGAGTCAGTACCACCTTATCATTGTCATTCTGAATTCTTTTCCCTCAAATCAATTACATTTTATGTTAGGAGTTTCAGAGATCTGAATCTCTGAATTTTTGAAATATACTTACGAAAATTCTCTATATCAAGATCAATTTCAAGTTTTCTAGCTCTCGAGGAGAAATCAAAATAATTGATTCGCTTTCGTTGAATTATTCAACCGAATAGATTAACATCTAATGACAGTGTCTGTTGTTGTGCGGCAAGTCTGATGAAATCTTGCCTGGAGCAAGTTCAGTTTTCAGCCAGTAGAGCAATTGCAGTAATGGCCCATTTATCATTGTGCATAGTAAAAGATGTCTGAATGATAAAATACCTGTTTACCAAATCAATAGGCTCTGTTATCAAAACGTAACACGCTGCCCCAATCTCATGCATCTACCTATCCTATTCCGGTTTCAGTTCCATGCAATCAGAAAGCCGGCAAGCGTTTCTTCTACAATGCAAAGGTTTTTCGTAGTACTACAGACTCCCGACGTTGTTTATCGTATCGCTAGTAGAATTACTCATAAGGCACATGGATTCGGTGCGTGATCTTAGCCCCAAACAATGATCAATAACAGCAACAATGAATCGCTTCCACACGAGCACTTGTACCTATGCATGAACGGTTCGCTTTTTAATTTCCTATTCTGGTTTTGTTGAGGTACTTTTATCGATAACAATTTAAGCACACTTGATGATGCATTGATGATCCCGCCATACATTACGTTGCTTTAACCACAATTTGTTCATCAGTTGGTTTTCGTCTTACACACGGTTCATTCAAATGTTAACTCGTTGGTATAAAAACATGTTTTGTATGATTGTTTTAGTTTTTTACGTTATCTCTGGTTGAAGCCCTAAACCTTCGTTGCAGTGCACCGCATGGTGGCAACAGCTTGCTGGAATCCACTATAAGCAGGCTTTGTTGTTATTAGTACAATTTCTGGCGACGGCATCATCATCGGCGTCTGCGTTTGAAGCTGAAGGTCGATTTACGATCGAAAGCTACTTAACGTACTCTCACGTTTAGTTTTTGGTACCACATTTTTTGGATTTATCTCCAGGATGATTAAAATTCCTCGAGAGTAGTTTATTTTACTACAGAATCAATTTGTTTTGTATTCCACTGCAGATCTAAGAACAATTTATCGAACAAGGATATCATCAAATGTCTTGAAAAGAAATGATTGATTGATCATATATTTAGCTATTCGATTCTAAATCTATTGTACTAAACCAATGATACTAAGGCTATGATCATTTAGAATTCGGGCAGTTACAAACGTGTGTATTTCTACTTTCTATGAAGGAAATGAAGGTATTAGGCCGGGCTTCGACCAGACCGAACTGAACGCCATGAAAAAAAATTAGAAACATCAGAATTTGAATCTCCATACCAGATAAAACATAGCGAATAAAGTCTGTTTCACTTAGAATTTAGTCGCATCTTTTCATTCACTACAGCGCCCCTAGTTGTCACATTGCGAATCAATTGACAGTGTTTTGATCCGGATGGTTTGTTTACTTAGTGGTGAAAATTTCATCAAGATTGAAGCAGTCAGTCAAAAGTTCTCGACGATGGAACGCGAAACGCAGGAGAAAATTCTGCACACTCACGTAGAGAAACTGACGTGACCAGAGGTAAAGATCGCGAAATTCCTGAAATATCCAAAATCGACTGTAAATTCGGTGCTGCAACGTTACCGGGAGACCCTTATGGTGGATCGAGTAAAACAAACCAGGCGTAAAAGTGGAACACATGACCAGGGACTGCGAGCAAAGGTAATTCGATCAGTTCACAATAATCCTGGAATCTCCTTGCGTGATTTGGCGAAAAAGTTCAAGACGAACCACAGTACAGCTCGATGAATTTGTTTGCGAGAAGGCATGCGGTAGTGCCATGCAAGCAAACACCCCAACAGGACGCTGAAACAAAACCTGGTTGACAAAACCAGAGCAAGGAAGTTGTACGAGAAAGTGTTGACCAAGTACAACGGATGCATTTTGATGGACAACAAATACCCGGTAACAAATTTTACCTTGCAAAGCGTAATGTGAATGTTGCGGGTAATGGGAATGTTGCGGGTAGATTCAAGTTTGTTTTCGCAGATAAAATTGCTCGTAAGTTGATGATTTGGCAAGGGATCTGTAGTTGTGGGAAGAAGACTTAGATTTTCATCTCTGGGGACACAATGAATGGAAATACTAACAAAAAAAAATGTCTCCAGAAGAGGGTTTGCCATTCATTCGGTCCCACAAAGGTCCGGTGATGTTCAGGCCGGCCTGGCAAGCTGCCACTACAGCCGGGATGTCGTTAAGTGGTATAAGGAGAACAAGATCGATTTTGTTAACCCTTCATTTCATGATTTTTTATTTTTTCTCGAAAAAAATCACAATAGTGCGCAATGATGAATACATGAAGGGAAAAATGTGCTGTGTGGTGGCGGCTTATAGAATACTACCACTGGGATACTGGTCCACGTCGTAAAAGGCGACTTATCCAGTACTTCCCATATGCGTTAGTCATTCTTCAAATGCGACTATCACATTGGGAGGGGGGAACCTTGGCTTGGTTTCAAGCCAAGTTTCTTCAGGGAGGATTCACCAATTGTGCTTATTGCTATTAATGCGCATGCACGAGTTGTATTCTCCTAAATTTTGTAAACACCCGCTTCAAGGTGGTTCTGTGCCTGCGGGCCCCAAAGTGGGGGTAGGAGGGTGTATAATAATCCTATCTTAAGCAGAACGTTGTTAAGGTCTGCACTATAGCCAGGCACTGGTGCAAAGGGCCGTATTTTTCCTGGCAACTCGTGGGATTCAGATTATACACACGATTTTAAAATTTTCAGCCTGTATGGGATACCACGCTTCATGCGTTGATATGAAGGTGCAGTGGTTCTTGTGTGTGATGGAAATATGTGTGGAATTCTTTGATAGAAATGCTTTCTATTAAGGTTGCACAGATAAATCTGCAGCACAAAAGAACCGCTACACTTAACTTATGTCGTTTAATCCTTAATGGAACTGCATCAATCGCCTTGGTCCAAGAACCCTATTTCCGAAATGGAACTTTTTACTTAGGGAATTTGCTCAAACCAAACTGTACTGTGTTCAGTGTAATTGGAATGACTAATGCCCGAATAATGCCTCGTGCATGTATATTGATAAACAATTCTATAAATGCAACACTTATACCCAATCTAACAACAAGAGATATTTGCGTCGTTCAGGTTTCGCTGCCTGATAGAAAATACGTCTACTGTTCAGCATACTCACCATATGAACAATCATCCCCTACGGATGATTTAAAAAATGTCATTTCATTCTGTGAATCACAAAATATACCTCTTGTAATTGGCTGTGATGCCAATGCCCATCATTTTGTATGGGGTAGCTCAGATATCAATCTGAGAGGCTTAAATTTAATGGAATATTTAAGCAGCACTGATTTAGAAATAAACCAACTTTTGTTAGGTGTGACAGAGAAGAGGTGATTGACATCACACTTTGTTCTAGAACAATTTCTCAGGAAATTTCAAATTGGAATGTGCCTAACGAAGAATCGATTTCTGACCACAGGTTTATCTATTTTGAACACTCAGGTGAGTTTTTAGAAACAATTACATTCAGAAACCCAAGAACAACTAATTGGGACCTATATTTGGAGCATATTGCTATTAAATTTCATGGATATACACCTGAAATTACTACTCCTTCTGAGTTGGATGAAGTGGTTGCAAAAACCACCGAAATTATTTTAAATTCTTATGAAGAAGCGTGTCCCTTACGAACGTTGAAATTCTACAAAAACAGTACACCATGGTGGAACTCAAATCTCAGTAAATTACGAAAAAACTGCAGACGCTCTTGGAACCGAAGGCGCACGGAAGGTTTTGATGCTTTCAAGTTGGCTCGCAGAGCTTACCGGAAAGCAACAAGAGCTGCCGAACGCTCAAGTTGGCAGAACTACTGCACAAACATTTCAAGCTTGCACGAAGCAAGTAGGTTAAATAAAGTCTTAGCCAAATCAAAAGATTATCAGGTTTCATACCTTAAAACCCCTAGTGGTGATTATACATCAAACGACGAAGAAACATTAAGTTGTCTATTCAATACTCACTTTCCAGGATGTGTTGATCAAGATTCATTGATAGAGCCTGAGTTCTTTTCTGGAAGTCTAGATTCCTTGCATTTTGCTCGGAAAATAGTTACTACAGAATCGATCAAATGGGCAATCGATGGTTTTGCTCAATACAAATCTCCTGGAAGTGACGGTTTATTTCCAGTTTTGCTTCAAAAAGGTTTCGATCATTTCAAACACATATTAAGAAAAATAATGATAAGCAGTTTTGCTCATGGATATATTCCTAAACTTTGGCGGCAGATAGCCGTGAAATTCATCCCTAAAGGGGGACGATCATCATACGACGAAGCCAAAAGCTTTCGTCCTTTTAGTCTAAGTTCATTTCTATTAAAAGCACTTGAACGTTTAATTGATCATCATATCAGGCAAGAATGCCTTGTCCAACATCCGCTTAATGCGACACAACATGCATACCAAACAGGAAAATCAACATTAACTCTTCTGCACAACGTAGTACATAATATTGAAAATAGTTTTTCACAGAAAGAATCATGTCTAGGAGCATTTCTAGACATAGAAGGAGCATTTGATAATGTCTCGTTTACATCAATAATGGATGCGGCACTACTTCATGGAGTGCCTAGTGTTATAACTAATTGGATTAGCGCAATGCTAAGTAACAGGAATCTTCATTCTTCTTTAAGACAGGCTTCAATAACAAAAGTTAGCACACGTGGTTGCCCACAGGGAGGTGTTCTATCACCTCTTTTGTGGAACCTAGTTGCAGACGGCTTGTTGAGAAAACTCAATGACCGTGGAATACCAACCTATGGATTCGCAGATGATTATCTTCTGCTGGTAAAAGGTTTGTGCATAAGCACATTATTTGATATAATGCAACAAGCTCTGCGCTCTGTTGAACGATGGTGTTCTCATGTAGAACTGTCAGTTAATCCTCTAAAAACTAATATTGTATTATTTACTAAAAAACGTATCACCCGTGGGGTGCGCCCTCTGCTGTTTTATGGTTCCGAAATCACCGTGTCTGATCAAGTTAAATATTTGGGTGTCATTCTTGACTCCAAATTAAACTGGTCTGATCACATCGAATTCAGAATCAAAAAAGCATGCATGGCCTTCGGACAATGCCGACGTGCAATCGGAAAAAACTGGGGACTCAAACCTAAACATATTCACTGGATTTATTCCACAATAGTAAGACCAATTCTGGCCTATGGGTGTCTAGTGTGGTGGCAGAAAGGAGAAGTTGCAACAGTTCGGACTAAACTAAATCACCTTCGAAGAATGTGTCTTTTGAGGATGTCCGGATCGTTCACTACAACTCCTACTGCAGCACTAGAGGCTCTGTTTTCTATCAAACCTCTACACTTGTTCCTAAAACAGGAAGCCTTCTCGTGTGCTTTTCGTCTACAGGCAGTTGGTCTCTGGCTGTCAGGAAATATCGAAAGATCATCGAGTCATACAAATGTGTGGCCTGAATTAGTTAGATTAAACAAGTTTAATCTAGCGCCAAACGATTTAACACTCTCGAGTAGTTTTCCCTACATGGGGTTTAAAGTCAAATTTCCTTCTCCTCAAGAATGGTTATCAGGTTTCGTAGAGGACCAAATGTCCTCTCATATTGTTTTCTATACTGACGGTTCATTATCAAACGGCCGTGCAGGTGCAGGAATTTACTGTCACGAGTTGAACATAGAATATGCTCAACCTCTAGGAAAATATTGTACAGTCTTTCAGGCTGAGCTATATGCGATTATGTATGGAGTGCAAATTGCACTTCAAAAGAAAATTATGTTCAGAACAATTTATTTCTGTTCAGATAGCCAAGCAGCTATCAAATCACTCAGTGCTTCCAGTTCTAGATCAAAACTGGTAATCGCATGCCGGAAAGCAATCGAAGAACTTGCTGAAGGCAATGGATTAAACCTTCTATGGGTACCCGGACATAAGGGAATTTTTGGAAACGAATGCGCCGACGAACTCGCTAGAGCTGGGTCGGAAAAGGAATTTTACGGACCAGAGCCGGCTGTCCCAATATCACCATGTTGGTTCAGAAACCAAATTCAAACTTGGTCCTCTAACCAGCATGAACGATACTGGGAAGAGTTGGACACTTGTCGTCAAACTAAATTATTTTTAGAAAAACCATCTCCAATCATATCGAGTTACTTATTAACTTTAAATAAATCTCATTGCAGCATCTTGATCAGAGCACTCTCCGGTCATTGTAAACTCAACTATCACATGCACTACATTCAGCGTGCTGAATCTCCAGTATGTGGTAGTTGTGAATCAGATGTGGAAGATCCCTTCCATCTTATATGTAACTGTCCCTCATTTGCCAGACTACGTTTTCGTACTCTGGGATCTTACGCTTTAAGCGAATCTGAGTTTAAGAAATTAAACTTAAAAAACATTCTATCATTCCTTACCGAATGTAGAAAAGAGCTTTAATGCTAATAATCCCTAGTGGAAAGGCTTTATGCCATCTTAAATAGATTGAATTTATTTCTTCCTTTTATAGGTTTTTCAGGTTTCTCAGGTAAATGATGAAATCTTGGATAAAAAAAGGCTAGGCACAATTTTCCCGTATGTTTGGATAACGTGCCGCTATTAAGCCTACCCCCATTCTGATACCTGATACCTGAAGTTGATGATTTGGCAAGGGATCTGTAGTTGTGGGAAGAAGACTTAGATTTTCATCTCTGGGGACACAATGAATGGAAATACTAACAAAAAAAATGTCTCCAGAAGAGGGTTTGCCATTCATTCGGTCCCACAAAGGTCCGGTGATGTTCAGGCCGGCCTGGCAAGCTGCCACTACAGCCGGGATATCGTTAAGTGGTATAAGGAGAACAAGATCGATTTTGTTAAAAAAGTATCAATCCACCAAACTGTCCGGATTTTCGTCCCATCGAAAAATATTGGGCAGTAGTTAAGAGCAAACTGAAGAAATGTGGCAGAACCATGAAAAAAACCGCTTAAATGGAAAAGTGGTGGAACAAGATGGCGAATGAGGTTACCAGCAATACTGTGCAGAAAATGATGGGTGATATTACAAAAAAGTTCAAAAATTCATCCGAAAAGCTGACGAATGATTTTTATGTATTTTTTCCTTAAAGTGCAATAAAAACCCTACAAAATGACATTTTTACTTTTGTTGTTCGTTATTTCTTTGCGGAGAAATGATCTATTTTATCCGACCAGATTCTATGTGAAACAGACTTTATATGCCTAGACTCATCGAAAGAATTTTTAACAGGATTGTAAAACCCTAAATGTTCAATGTCGATACAACTTCTGAATTTTGCATGAAATTTTGACAAATCAGTGACGCATAAAAGCGAATCAACCCAATGTTCATGTTCGTTGAATGCGAGCTACAAAAAAGCAACAAAATTAACACGCGAGTTGCTTGATCCAACATGTTGATACAAGTGTTATCTGCAATAAAGCTCCCCGTTTTCGTCTGCGCCAAGCGAATTGGAACACACACGGGGGCTACAAAAAGGCGTCATTCAAGCTACACGTAGTCGAGATGCAGTTTTCATGGGCTTTTTTTTTATCGTAGTGTCAAAAAAAGGTTTAGAACTAAAAGCAAATTAAATACTTGCTAAAAACACAAAAAAAAACAAATTAAAGTGTATTTAGTTGGAGTTTACAATTCCTCGTCTAAAACGGTCAACGACATCTGAAAAAATCTTTGATCTCGAAATAATAACTTTTGATACTGTTTTCGATTTCGATGAATTTCATGAACTAATGTTATTTTAATGAACTATTCACCAAATTTTTCATACAAATTCGAAAATAATCACATAATTTTTCGAGGTGTACAAACGATCATATGATTAACTATACAGAGATAATACGGATTCATTCACTGGTCACTCAAAAAGCACGTGCTTTTGAGCGACTCACGCAAACAACCCAACGCGGATTCATTCATTCAGCGTTGGGGAAGTTCTTCGTTGTTTTGTTGTTTTTCTTGATCCTCCAAGTGTCTGGTTCGAGAAATTTTTGGATGATTCTTTGACTTGATGTGATTCTATGCCATGGCAATGTGTTTGATTGTTATATGTACTTGGAAACGTACTCTATAAAATCCAAACGAACTTTTCAGTTTTATGAAACTAAAAAGTATTTGGATACTATTAAAATCAACAACGATATAATCTGTTGAATTTTAATTCATTGAACCTGAGTTGATTTATCGAAGAACCAACACCTCCCAGTCTGCAGTTCAGATCTAGGCCATTGCTCCTTTTTCAGATCGGATGACACATGATCAGACGACCTATGTGAAGACCTATATTAATCATGGTGTATCAAATGACCGGTACTGGGCACCGTTTCTTTCTCACAAAAAATCATTGTATCGTAAAATTGGACACATAGTTTTTTTTATCGGAATTTCAATTCACTTCCATAAGATAACTATAAAAAAAAGATCCACCTCTGAGACGGTGCCGGCCGATGAACTTAGAGATGGTGGAGTTTGATCGAACATATAATTATGCTCTTATATGGAGGCTTACGTAGGGAGCCATCGGAATTTCAATTCTTCGTTTAGTGTAGTGGTATCGTGATTCGTAATTATTAGGGAGCGACCGAACTGTGATAAGAAAATCGGATGAGTAGCGCTAACCTTCTGATTATAGATATGTGAGCTATTTGTTGAAAAAAAAATGCGCATACTCTAATTACACTGATTTTTTTTGTTGTATTAGGTAGATCAACACGATGTTACTGTTCGCAGAATTAGATATAAAAAAAACACTTCAGTGTTGACTCCACGTGTTTTCTTCGCGTCATTTAGACTTTGTAGTACGTGACCTAATCAGTCAAAAATATTTAATATTAGGGGAAGTGCACCCACCACCGTCGCGTCGTATCGGGCTGGTAAAGAAGAAGCGAGACATTCTTTCGGAGCTAGAGAAGATGGTGCTTGCTGTTATGCAGAAGGATACACTGGATGGCGACGGAAGCACTCAAGAACAGCCCCAGGATAACACCCACATATAATGTAGCAAACATCGAGTTTCTTGAAGTTGAGTTCACGGACATGTAAGCTAATGTTAGCGGAGTCTCTGGTGACATGATTCATAACGCCGCACCTTCAACAGCGTCAGGTTCCGGAGCCAATAACGGTCCGACGCCAGATGCTTTTGCTATACAGGGAACGTCTCCTCGCCCAAGAACAACTGCAACACCATCAAGAGGAAGACAACTCGGCTGAGGCCAGCGATATTCGGATACCGGAATACAAAACATGGAATCGCAGGTATTTAAATGCCTTGAAAACGTGCAAGCAGATAAAAGGGACATATTAAGCGTAAACTTGAGCTACAGGGGAAGATACTGAACATTGAGGAGAGAAAACTTGTAATCAAACAACATAAAGTGGATGCGCTGAACGCAATCAGCGAGAACATTCATAACCTGTTTAATCGCAATTAAATGTTAAAGCAGGGTGTTTGCGTTTTTGAATTTGTTAACAATTTGATGTTAAATAAATTAATAATACTGTTTTACGAGGATCAATCGGTTTATTTAGTTCTCAGATTAAAAGAAATACCTGTAGAAAGGCTATCACTGCTTGCAGTTTTCATGTTAACGGAAATAGTTATTAACAATGTTTTCCCTTTCTCTCCTTCCTATGGCCAAAATCCCATCATTATCATTTTCATGACCAAAGTTCTCAACAGCATCATTTACATCATTACCTTCATTATTCAAATTTTCGTCCAAATTTTCTTGCACCGGGTGCTTATTGTAAACTAAGAAGTTGTGAGTTATTACCAAGCTATTGATTGTCTCACCACAAAAGTCCTTGTCATAACGTAAAAATGAGTCTTTCGAAATGCATCTGAATCTAGACTTCAGACAACCGTTGCATTGTTCCACAGAATTTCGAGCTTTACAATGGGCAGTGTTAAAGTCGGTTTCTGCTTGGTTTCTTGCCCTTGTAAATGGAACAAGAAGCCATGGCTCCGTTGGGTAACCTCCATCTCCTAGCAAATATGTATTTCTGCTTCCGGCATCATACTTTTGCATCAAATGTCGACGTACTTGGCTACGTTTCCATATAAGCGCGTCATGGGTAGATCCTCCAAATATTACGTTCACATTGAATATATACACGAAGGTTCATATCGCAAATAATCTGAACATTTTTAGAATGATATCCTTTTCTGTTCAAGTACACATGCTCTACATCTTTCGGAGGGCTCAAAATAGCTTCATGTGTACAGTCAAGAGCTGCAATCACTCCGGGGATATTAAATAGCTGGAAGAACTTTTGCTTAATTATGGCTAATTTGGCTGGTAAACGGTGGATAATGTGCAACACGAGACCCCATAGTGGTCATATCACCTCTTATTCAAAACTCCTATCTCTACCTCCCCGCCGCGGTGCCGGCTGGGATGCGAGTAACCTAAGCGCAGATCGGGTACCCAACCCCGATGGATGCTTTGGTCGCATGCAAACTGAGAAGGTGGCCGCACGCGTCTGTTCCCCAGATCAGGGGCGGCGTGCAACAACAACCGAGCGTCTGTTCTCCGGGTCAGGGGCGGCTCAAGCAGCGACTGTCTCGCAGCGAGCGGCTGAATTTATGAAATGCGGCTCCCGCCAGCTAAGTCCAAGATGGCAGCCCCATCGTGGGATAGGGACTTTAGGCTACCAACCTACTGCTCCTGATATCTTGTATTGTTACGGAAACTGAGAGAAGAAATAACCAAATTGGAACTTTGGCAACGACTTTTAGCATGAAAACACGGACTAGAATTGGAACTTGGAATGTTTTGACCCTTGCCCAGCCAGGTTAGCTGGCTCAACTTGCTAGAGAAGCTAGCCGCCTCAAGCTAGAGATATTGGGACTGAGCGAAGTCCGTTGGCCTAACACTGGAGAACACAAGACACAGTCCGGGCAAGTTACTGCTTTACTCTGGCATACGAGGAGAACATGCTACTCGGGAACGAGGAGTTAGTTTCCTGTTAAGCCCGCAGGCCCATGCGTCCCTTATTAGATGGGAACCGATCAACGAAAGAATAATCGTAGCCAGATTCAGAACACGGGTTAGAAACCTTACAATGGTCCAGTGTTATGCGCCAACTGACGTTGCCGATTTGCAGGAGAAAGAGCAGTTTTACAGTCAATTGAACAGCGTGGTAGAGAGAATTCCGAAGGGTGACATTCAAATCCATTTGGGCGACTTCAACGCAAAGATTGGCTCCGACAATCAGGACCTTGAGCGCATCATGGGGCGCCATGGCCTAGGACAGATGAGCGAAAACGGAGAGTTGTTTGTAGAATTTTGTGGCAACAACAACATGATGATCGGTGGATCGCTCTTCCCCCATCGACCAGCACATAAGGTCACTTGGGTATCCCGAGATGGCCGAACAGAAAATCAAATTGACCACATCTGCATCAGTCGAAAATGGAGAAGGAGCCTTCTTGATGTCCGCAACGAACGAAGCGCAGACATTGCATCTGACCATCACCTCGTCCTTGGCGAGATACGACTGAGAGTTGCGCGTGTCCAACGGCGCGAGGAGAAAGTCGGGTGTCGATACGACGTCCGCCGGTTGGAGAATCCATAGGTGAAAAGGGCATACGTTGAACAGCTAAAATCCCGAGCCTCGGAGCTGCCGACAGACGGAACAGTCGAAGAACAGTGGTGTGGAATCAAGAATGCCTTTATCACGACGAGCCATGGTACTCTCGGTAAAGTTTGTGGAAGAAGAAGTGAATGGATGTCGGATGAAACTTGACGGATGCTCGATGATCGGAGAAAGGCGAAAGTCGGAATTGAGCAGGCATGTACCGGGTCAGCCAAAGCAGCCGCCCGCTAACGATATGCGGAGCTGGAAAAGGCAGTTAAACGAGCTTGTAGACGAGACAAGAGAGCCTGGACAAACTCCCTAGCCGAAGAGGGAGAAAGAGCCGCCGCCATTGGAGATATCCGATTATTATATGATATTTCTCGCCGCCTTAGTGGTGCAAGGACTAATGCAAGAATAATGTGAAAGACCGAGCAGGTCAGCTGCTGACAGATCGAACAAATCAGCTCAAGCTATGGACTGAGCATTTTGAACAACTTTTCCGAGTTACAAATAGCGATGGCCAACAGAACCCGCAGCTCGAGGCGCCCACAGTAAGTCGTATTAATGGCGTCAACTCGGAAGCGCCCTCGCTGGCTGAAATAGAAGCGGCAATCAAAAACATGAAATCCAACAAAGCGCCTGGAATCGATTGCATTCCTGCTGAAATGCTGAAAGCCGACCCTGCCCTGTCAGCACAAATGTTGCACCGTCTTTTCGCTGACATCTGGGATACTGCAACATTCCCGGCCGACTGGATGCAGGGTATCCTCAAAAAGGTCCCGAAGAAAGGAGACCTGACAGAGTGTGGTAACTGGCGAGGCATAACGTTGATCTGTACAACCCTCAAAGTACTCTGCAAAGTGATCCTGAACAGGATCCAGGAGAAAATCGACGCTACACTCCGACGGCAACAAGCTGGATTCCGATCCGGACGATCATGTGTGGACCACATCATAACGCTACGAATAATACTGGAACAAATCAACGAATTCCAGGACTCTCTTTTGCTGGTGTTCGTTGATTTCGAAAAAGCATTTGACCGACTGAACCACGAAAACATCTGGGCTGCTCTTAGACGACGAGGGGTCCCAGAGAAACTAGTCCATCTCATCGAAGCACAGTACGAGGCATTTTTGTGCAAGGTCTTGCACGACGGTGTCTTGTCCGAACCAATCCCGGTAACTGCTGGAGTGAGACAGGGATGTATTTTGTCACCGCTGCTTTTTCTCATCGTAATGGATGAGATCTTGACTAGATCGATTGACTGTAGACCAAACCGAGGATTGCCGTGGAATCCTTCAGCAATTGAGCAACTGAACGACCTTGACCTGGCTGATGATACTGTTTTGCTCGCCCAAACACAACCGGACATGCAGAGCAAACTCGACGACCTCACCGAAAGCTCCAAGGCAGCAGGTCTCAAAATCAATGTCGGAAAGACCAAGTCGATGGAAATCAATACACAAAATCGTTCCAATTTCGTAGTAGCTGAACACCAGGTTGAGACAGTGGAGTGTTTCCAGTATCTTGATAGCCAGATTACGCCTGATGGTGGTACCAAGAAGGACATCGAAACCCGGATCAGAATAGCCCGATTTGCGTTTGCGAGTCTCCGAAACATCTGGCGCTCACGCCAGATCTCTCTACGAACTAAGATCCGAATCTTCAACTCAAACGTCAAATCTGTATTGCTGTACGGGTGTGAAACTTGGTGCACATATGCCGTGACGACGCGAAAACTGCAAGTATTTGTAAACCGCTGCCTGCGGAACATCATCCGCGCTTGGTGGCCTGGCAACTGGATCTCAAACGTTGAACTTCATCGCCGGTGTCATCAAAAGGCGCTAGAAATCGAGATTCGGGAACGTAAGTGGAGATGGATTGGTCACACGCTGCGAAGAGATGAAAACGAGATTTGCAGAGAGGCGCTTGACTGGAATCCAGATGGGCATCGAAGAAGAGGCAGGCCAAAAGCTCGTGGCGGCGAAGTCTAGCCGCTGAAATCCGCACAGTTGACGAGAACCTTGGCTGGCAGTAAGTGAAGACGCTGGCTCCAGATCGCCAGCAGTGGAGATCTTTTATCTCAGCCCTATGCGTCGGTCAATCGGCGCTGGACCCTTAGGTAGGTAGGTATGGCTAATTCTGCATCATTTGTTGGAAAAACGACAAATTCTCCCAGCAGATATATTTTCATTGCACCAATAACGTTCTTCAAAATACGAAGACATGTTGGTTGTGAAACTGCCAGTAAGTTGTCTTGTCCGACTGTCACTTAATAGGAACCTGAAATATGTTATAGCTGTACGTTCGAAAGTATCATACTTATTGATTTAGATTAATTAGGTTTAATCGATTACCTGAGCCAAGATAGCGCAATGTTGTTAGAACTTGTAAATGTACCGGAATTGTTGTGGTTCTCTCATCCTTCAATGGGATAGCGTTCAATGGTTGATCCAATAAGTAAATAAAGTTCTCAGCCAAACATTATGGCATTCGAAAGAGTTTTGCGAAATTTCCATCCGAAATACCAAATGGATTACTAATATCTCTCAAATAACGACGATGCCGAAGTAGTTCGATTTTTTTTCTTGGCGTTTATACCACTTCTTTTTTGCATAGTAATATGATACAATCATTTGCTCCATTATTTTCAAGTTTTAATAGGTATTAACGTTTATTTTAGCAAAAATCCTCACTAAATAGAAATGTCTTTTTGAATTTCCGAAGCAAAAATGCCGAAGAAATTAAAAATCTCGTTTTCTATTTCAAACGTCAAAAAATGTCTTCTTTGAATTGACCGGAATGTCAATCTAAGAAAATTTCGCAACGAAAAAAATCCGAAGAGATTGTAAATCATGTTTTCTTTATTAAACGTCAAAAAATATCTGCTTTAAATTCACCGGAATTCCAAGATAATAAAATTTTAAAAATGTCTTCAATCATTTTTTTTCTTTCACGACATTTTTTGCCCGGAATTCGGCTGCTAGTACCAAGATTGCCGAAATCTCAGAAAAATCTATAAATTAACAGAATTTGGGCAAATTTCCATCACAGAATCTGTTTCACAGAACACAGAATTTTAAAAATATAAACAGATTTAACAGAATGTTAAAATTTGCATAATTTTGTTTACGTCAATATAAACTTTTGATTTTGGAATTCCAAATGGAAAAGATGATAAGAATAATAATGTAAATTGACTTTTATCAAGTAAAATGTAAAAAAGAAGCAATGTGACATGATTTTTGGATAAAATCACAGAAAATCAGAATTTTTTTCGTCAAAACACAGAATTTTTTTTCGGCAACCTTGCCTAATACGACAATAAGGGAACATGAATGTGAAAAATGAATCATTATTAGGCTCAAAAGCACATAATGGATTTATCTGTTTCCTGCATAGTTTCGTAAAAAAATATTAGAAATATAGTTCAATGAATAAATTTCAGTATTGAAACCAACATGGAAGGCAATTCTATTGAAGTAATGAAAACAGCATCCTTAAGCCGTTGTCTCAGGGGCCTCTACCCTAGTAACAAAAATGCATGTTCTGTAACATGTAAATACCACGATGCAGAAAAAAAATCTAAGAATTTCAAGCCATTCAGACGTGATGATATAAATCACGATATGGGAATTTTTTGGCCTCAATATTATTAAAATTTGGGGAAAGTGCGTCCCGGCCCAGTTGCGTGGATTTATTCACTCTATTTTCCAATTAAATAAAATGTGTTTAAAAGTTATTTATTGATGCGTTAAAACAAAATTTTTTGAGCAAGTATTATAAAAAAAAAACATGAAGGGTCATATGAAAGAATTTTTTTTAAGTAGAATTCAAAGCTACACAAAAATTAAGTGAAACTCAAATCATTGGATATCTGTCTGCTGCGTCAAAATGTTCGAAGCAGTGTCTCTCATTAATAGTGATGAATATCACCCTGTAAAAAGAAACCCCATTTTTGAAGTCTAATAACTTTTTTATCATAAGTCAAAATGAAATGCAGTCTTCGGATGAAATATTTGTCATAGTCAAGGCTTTAAGAAAAAAACGAAGAGGACCAACGTTAGGCTGATGTCATGCTGAAGCAACTAGCAACGCAACGTTCCAATAAGATTACGTTGCAACGCATTGGTATGTCATGCTGGCGCGACCTGTGACTTTGAAATTCCCTACAAATCATCACTTCTCTACATCTGATAATGCTTTGAATCGTCTCCTTTCTTTCGGGAGCCATCAAAAACTCATCAAATCACGACCCGGATTGCAAGAATGCCAAAATTTGAACCGACAAAATTCCTTGTTTTTTTTGCCGGAACTAAGAATTCATGAAAATTTTCGCGCCAATTAAGATATTTTTTAGTTTATTATCACAAGTTCGGACAGATCTTCGTACTATTGTGCTTAAAACCCGGAATCACTGCTTCAAATCGAGAAAAAAACAATATTCCTATTGGATTTCCTACTAGTCGCGCTACAAAACACATTGGCATCAGATTGGTCGCGCTATACAAAGCGACCAGTATGACAGGTCTGCGCGATTTCCATGGAGATCAAATGAGAGCTGGTTAGTCGTGTGAATGTTGCGTTGTAGGTCGCGTTGCTAGTTGCTTCAGCATGACATCAGCCTTAGGCTCGAGTGCGGTTGCGTTTTTCGTCACGGTCGCGTTTTGCTTCGTTATTCTTAGAAAATTATTTTCCCACGCGTTTTTTGGAGCTGCAAAATTAAAATTCTTTAAGTTGAATAATATGAAGTGAACGTTATTGTATTTTAGTTAAAGATTCGTTGTTTGATAACCATGTATTGCAGTGGAAAGTTTAATTTTTATCAGTTGTTGTGTGAAGATGTGAACTGTAAGTGGGATTGGAAAAGGACCTCTGATTGCAAATAGATTTGGTTTACTTATTTCTAATGATATGTCGGTATTTCAATTAATCTGGAGACAATAAGCTAAAAAAAGTGATCGACGCGAGTAATAAAGGTTGAAGTGTCGATGTATTAACATCAGTATGCGTAAACTCATGCGGAAACCATATTTTGCTAATTTTGTTTGTTGGCATGTGAGGAGGAATTAATAGAACCGTGCACTAAGTTTTACGTTTGAGCCCTGATGATTAGCCTAAATACCGATCTGAGGCCACAGGTTAACGGTGAATATTCGTGAAAATGTCGGTGAAAAGGGCGCTTCTCTGCAATGGTGATGGAACCTTCGCAGAATTGCAAAGATTGCTACGATTTTCAGCAAAATCCTTATAGAAAAACAACAGAGGCTCCGGTGTTCATGGCTTGGATGAATCATGCAGCTAAGTCCTTGTTTTGAATTATTTTTGTTTTAGTAAATCTTGAGTGATGTAGATTACATAACATAGATATGTAATATTTTATAAAATTATATTTTATTTATTTATTTATGATAACCATTCATATATGTAAATAAATCGGCAGGGTGAATGGTTGAAAACGTGTAAGTTGGTCATAATGAATTGAAATATTAAATTTTCACTATAAAATTTTTCAAAAAGTAAATTTTGAAAGGTTTTGTGGCTGTTATTACTAATTAGTTTATTCTTTTCTTTAATTTTTATTTTCAAGAGCGAGTAACGGCGAAATGCTTAATCTAGAAATTGTAGAACCTATTCAAGAAAAACCAGAAAAAAATAAATTCAGTTTTATAGAATGTATATAAATACTTATAATAAAGTTTTAAAAGTTGTTGGCTAAAAATGATAGGATTTGTATCACTGATTTATGAGAATCTTTTGAATTTGTTATTTTCATAGTGAAAAGACTGAATTTTTAATTCATATTTTATATTTCACTTGTTTGGGATTCAATTTTTTCCCAGAATTCAAGTGTAACGAAATTAACGACTTTTACCTTATTTAATTAAAAAAATATATATTTTAAACATATTTTTCATATAAAGTTCAAACATTTATTTAACAACTTTATCTTCGACGGAAGTGAAAAAATAATAATCATCGGCATGTGCTCATTAACGGTCTATAGATTTTTTTTAGTTGCTTTTGCTTTTTTCGCAGTTTTAAGTCTTTGAGAAACATTAGAGAAAATATAATATTAATAAAAAAAACCCTTTATAATATACGTCAAAATTGTTGACTCGTATTCTATGATAACTGAAAATCTATAGTAGTAAAATTGGAGAAATTAATTCAATTAGAGAAAAGCTTCGCGGGCTTTCTATGTTAATCTTAAGTTGTTTACGTCATTTATTCAGTTTGTAAAGCCTAAATCGGCTAAGACGGTGTATGTCTTTAAAAAAAATGCATCAAAATACAAATCAAAGATTCACCTTTTAATCTCGTTTCCATATGCTGGAATATGATTGTTTCACATCACGCGCTTGTTAATTTCAAAATTTAATCCATCCAAATATTAATTTTTATAACTTTAGGTAGTAGAATTTTTTGTTGTATTTTTTACCCTTAAATATTTGCAGACTCTTATGCTTTTTAATTAAAAACAATTTTCACAGACAAAATGTAAAAAGTTAATTCGAACAAAACCAAAAATTACTGCAATTGGTGCTTTATGCGTAATGACATAATGAATAGATCAAAAACTATAAATTTTCAAACCCTTTCATTTGATTATTCATTAAAAACAAAGTTTGTTGCAACTTATCCCTTATTCTTAGTTGGGTTGAAACCAATATTTTTTTCTGACTACGTCAATTTGATGTCCCTTCAACCTTAAAACTTTTGATGTACAAGCGGTATGATTATCTGTGGACATTAAGTTTAAAGAAGCTATTGATGTTGAAAAGTGATGCAGGATGCCCCAGTTGATTGATAAGTATGAATTATTAATTTTTACTAAAAATGGATTAAGTTTGAAATTTCCTCACACCATATCACCAACGTTGATAGACAAAATCTGGCAAAATATTCGACGAAATCTACCAAAGCTTTAAACAATGCTGTTCTTCTGTATTACTAAAGTGTTATTCAATCACTCATTAAGTGATATTATTCTCAATCAGTTTAGTCTGTACTTAGAAAGCTTTACAAAAATAACTAAAGAATAAAACTCACCAAAATCAGTGCAGCAGCCGATATTTGCCAGTCTTTTTTCTGTACTTCCAAGCGTATAATCAACTAGCGGTTGCTTATCCTAGTGCTGATCTTTGAAACAAAAAGTTGAACTTGTTTTCCCACAACAATAAACTACTAAGTACATCCGAAGAGTGACTTCACAGTAAACCAAAATCAGACTCGGCTCGCTAAGTAGCTTTAAATTGACACCAGGAAATCAGTGGGGAAAAACAACCAACGTAATGGTAGGTATAACGCAACTTTGCACACTTTCACAAACTGAGGAGACACTCTTTTCCGCTTTTCGATTTGATTCAGCTATGCGCAGCTGGTCTAAATTACACTACAGGGAAAATATCGTGTTCAACTTTTAGCACCAATAAAAGGCTCCGTTAGCGATGTGTAGGAGAAATTACCACCTTTTCAGCAAAATCGGGATCAAGGAACTGAACGGTTGTTCGTTCTGCACTTGAAACTTGTCAACTGAGCTGAAACAATTATCTTCTAGTAACAACTGCTTGGACCAGGCTGAAGGTTATTCAAAGTGGTAGATTTCGCAGCGAATTGGTCAAGTACGCGACTTGCATTAAGAGCTATATGCTCTGCTCTGAGCGAAAGGAGTGATTCTTTCCGATTTTTTTTCGCTGCAGTTGTACTTGGTTAGGTTGCTCAACCTTTTAAGATAGCGGCCGCGTGGATGTTTTCTACTCGCGACGCTCAGCAAAGTCGCGACCGTCGAGGACGAAACTCACAAAATGAATGAATCGAATCAGTTAAACGTCCACACTGCGAACCCCACATTACTGGTTGAACGATGGCAGCGATGACGAAGATCATCTCCACACATGTTTTTACAACGACGACAACTTCTCTAGAGGCGTATGATACCTACCACGCTGCTTCAAAATGAACTCTTCCACAAACATCAATGGTAATGGATCGGGCGGCGGTGATCAGCCTCTGTGAGATAGTATGGTGCTGAGTTACGTCTGATAAAGTCAACCTTTTAAGAACCTCAATCGTTATTCTGAAATTTATAAAACGTCTTTTAAGAACTGAAAAATGCTGAAAATCAGAGGTTTCAGAAATAGTTATCTTTACCTCAAGTTGCAAAAAGTGGATTTTTTTTTAGTATGAATCAAAAATATATCCAACGAGGCTTGCCGAATTGAATAATTACGACAAAAGATGAAAAATCGTATTTTTCAACGAATTGCATACACAAGTGGTACCGTAAACTGGGGGAACTTTGATCACTTTTTTCAATCATTTTTGGATATTTTGGAAGGGGTTGCTTTTTCGTAATACCTAAAAGTTTTAAAACACTTACTGAGCTGAGGAGTATAAGACATGATCATTGATTGTAGTAAATTCAAACAACATTGATGGTTATAATTAAATGTTTGTTACAAAACCAGGTTACGAGTTTCGGGGTAACTTTGATCACAATAGTTTTAACGTACCTCGTCATCTTCAAAATTATTGCTATGATGCCAATTAGCACAGAAGGCATTAACATTAATAACAGTAATATTTTTTAAGACTAAACTAAGTTTTTGAAGGTTTTTTTTCAATAACATTTGTAATTAAAAGAGGGACAATGTTGCTGCATACATTTAAGGGTAAAAAATATTAACATTTCTCAATTATTTTTTTTTTTGCCTAAAAACAAATGAAATTTTGCCTTCATGCAATTCCCTTGGTCCTCGCACTGTTCCCATGGCTGTTTTACCTTTAATTCCCCTACATTTGTTAAGAAAACACATATTCGGACTTGAAAATTTTGAATCTAATGGGACGTATCTTGTGTGATTTTTTTCTAGGAATCCAATAAAGGTTTTTTGAGCCACCGCACGCTTTGGGAAATGGAGTTATGGCTGTTTTTACTCTCGATTCCCCTTCATTTTTTCTGAAATCATTGAAAAATGTAGGGGAATTGAGGGTAAAATCAGCCATAACTCCATATTTCAAAGCGGGAGGTGGCTCAAACAGCCTTCATTGGATTCCTTCGAAAAAATTGCATTAGATAAGTCTCGTTTGGCTCAAAATTTTCAAGTCCGATCAAAGTTTTTTCTGAGCATTTTGTAAAATGAAAGGGAATTGAGGGTAAAACAGCCATAACTCCTGTTTCCGATGCATGCGGTGCGGAGAGAATAGGCTTCGTTGCATTCCTCGAAAAAAATCTCACATGATACTTTTCATTTGGTTAATTTCACGTCCAAACATGCTTTTTCTTAGCTATTTGAAAAATGTTGGGAAATTGAGGGTCAAACAGCCATTACTCCTGTTTCCTATCCGTGCGGTGGCTCAAATAGGCTTCGCTGGATTCCTCGGTAAAATATACATAGGATACAACCCATTTGGTTCAAAATATTCAATTCCGAACTTGCTTTTTTTCTTAAATAATTGAAAAATGTCGGGGAATTAAGGGTAAAAACAGCCATAACTCCAGTTTTCCAAAGCGTGCGGTGGCTCAAACAGCCTTTATTGGATTCCTCGAAAAAAATCACACGAATACGTTACATTAGATTCAAAATATTCAAGTCCGAACATGCGTTTTCTTAACAATTTGAAAAATTGAGGGGAATTAAAGGTAAAAAAATCATAACTGATTTTCCGAAGCGTGCGGTGGCTCAAACAGCCTTCATTCGATTTCTCGGAAAAACAAACAAGATTCAACACATTTGGTTTAAAATTTTCAAGTCCGAACAAGCTTTTTTCTGAAATAATTGAAAAATATAAGGGAATTGAGAGTAAAAACAGCCATAACTCCATTTTCTGATGCATGCGGTGGCTCAAACAGCCTTCATTCGATTCCTCAGAAAAAAAAATACACACGATTGGTCTGTTTTCGTTCAATATTCTCTAGTTCAAATCAGTGTTTTTCTGGAATGTTTACAAAATATAGGGGAATTAGGGGTTAAAAAGGCACTATATCTCCGTTTGTAAGCTTGTGCGGCGTTTGAAACTATGTCCAATCGATTCTCCGGAAATTGTCACAAAAGAAAAGTATATTTTCATAGATTTGGTTCCTGTGTGACGAAAGATATTGAATTTCTTCGCTGTTTGTACACTTTTTTCCCCATTGTGGAATGGCTATAAAATCTTCATCTGTTTGTTTGCATTTTACTGTGCAAACTTTATCCAACTTGATGAACTATATCTTATTATCAACTAGAAAAACACAAAATTTTTTAATCTATTTTACAGAGGTATTGAGGTCTACCAAATTTACTTTTTCCGAGATGCAGATAATTCAAGACAAATTTGGAGGCGAGTAACGGGGCAGTTCGTTTGTTTTTCGTTCACTTAGCAATCAGCACCATCTAGTGGCTATTTGCTGAGTAATATTTGAACGAAATTCTTATGCATTTGAATTCAAATTCTTACACACGTTTTTGGCTCATTTTTGTTCTGGGCCAGACCTCAGTTCTCTGCGGAAAAAGTCCCGAACTATAACACTTGAATTTGTGCAGAAATGTTTCACATTAAAATAAAAGGAGACAACGACGGTGTTAACAAACAGAAAGATTCAATTAATTTTAAATCAGCCTACAACTCCATTTTACCCAAGATCAGAACACTGAGAGATAAATGTAAAGATATCTGATCAAAAACAAACAACAGACAAAAACAGTTATTAGACGATCGCTAGATAAAGTAAGTTATATAATCTAGTTATTTAAATGGGAAATTGTATTAAAAATAAATTTAATTTAAGGTCCACTGAGGAGAAGCGAACAGCCAAAAGTAGCTTGAAAGGTTTGGACCAACTGGCAAGTAATTTGTTTTATTTCTCGCCAAAAAAGTCGATGAAAACAACAAACAATATACATTGTTTGAGTTGTTAAAAAAAGAGTTCTGAATGCTCTATTAAAACTCCAATAAAACATAAACTAAGAAGTTAACTCCAAGCTTTCTTTGCATGTTTAATAAAGGCACGAAGTGTTTGATTTTAACCGTCATAAAATTAGGAGACTTTTCTCGATCAAGATGTCAAAACAGGACACGCTCAGGCTAGATTGCCCAAATTTGAATTGGAATTCCCATTTTTACACATCTTTGATAAGTCATGTGTGTGGTTTCTGAGTTGAATAAAGAATATATATTATCTTTGAAATACTTCAAATCCACGATAAGAATCCAGATAAGAATATCTCAACAATGTGAGTTTTAAGTGAAAGGGCTTAGTTAGTAGGAGAAAAAAAAAGTTAGATGGCGCCATTATTAATCAAAGATGTCGTCTTCCGCTTTTTTTTCAAAGCTGTATGGGTATTGGTATCCACAATATGGGTATTGTGTGAAAGGACTAAACAAGTAGACGTTTAATTTCGTAGTCCGCTTGGATTTCAAGATGGCTGCAAATGCTCAACTTGAAATGCTGTAAATGACGGCAAATAGCACGGAACCCCCGAAGTATGGGTATTAGTTGAAAGGCCTCAACGAGTAGACGTCGAATTTTGTAATCTGACGCCATCTTGACATCAAAGACGGCGGCTACCGCTCAAATTGAAAATGTTGGGAATGACTGAAAATCGCGTGAAACTCTCGGAATATCGGTATCAGTTCAAAAATGAACACAAACACGAACAGGATCTCAATGAAACTTGATGTTTCCTCGAAGAGATCCCTTTTTCTTAACTCTAAGCGTAAAGCATGGATCACTACAAATCTGGACGCGTTAAAACGGGTCTATCTCGGAGCTATGTAAACGAAATAAAAATGTTTTGTAATCAAAATGTAGGGTTTTTATTGCACTTCAAAGGAAAAATTTCGAACTTTTCGTCTAGAACCACTCATTAAAGTTTGGACACCCTATTTACTGATCTCAGCGGCCATTTTGTTCCACAATCTCTTCATCTCTGTTGCATCCCGAGTAGTCCTACCATCCTTCTTCATCTTCTGCTTGACAATCGCCCAAAATTTTTCGATAGGGCGGAATTGAGGGCAGTTGAGTGGGTTGATGTCCTTTTCAACAAAATCCACCCGTTGGCCGAATTCCACTGTAGTACCTCCTAGCTGTAGTGGCAGCATGCCAAATCTGGCGAAAACTTTACTGGTCTTTTGTGAGATCTAATGTACGAAAAAAAAAAACGTTTTAAGGCACTCCTCCTTGAACATTTCGGAGTCCATGGTCTTGTTTTTCACAAAAACCGAGGTTTTTGTCCGCAGCTGCAAATACCTTGCCAGATCAAACATTATCGTGCCAACTTATCGGCAAAAACGAATTTGAACTTGGCGGGGACATCACCCCGACCAGTGCAGTGCACCACTGCAGTGGCTTTATAAAGTTTTTGGCCAGGAAGCTGCCCAAAATCCTTCTTCACGTACGTTTCGTCATCCATGAGGATGCATCCGTCGTACTTCGTTGGAATCTTGTTGTATAACTTCCGGGCACGTCCTTTGGCTACTAAATTCTGCTTCAATGTCCGGTTTGGTTGCTTACTGGCCCGATAAGATCGTATTCCTTCGCGCAGACTAATCCTTCTGACGGTGTACCGGTCGACGTTGAATTTCTTGGCGATGTCGTAGTCCGACTACCCTGTGTTTGCCTTGATCGTTCTCAACACCTTCAAATGCAGTTTCTGATTCTTAGGTCCACTATAACGCTTGTTATGAACCTGCCGGTCGATAGTATGCATCTCACGGAAACGTTTGAGAACGCAGCACACGATTGATTTGAGCATTTTTAACGATTTCGTGATTTTTTAACCCGACCACGTCGGTTTTTAACGTGAGTGTCCAAAATTTATTTTCGTCTCGCGACTTCCATCACGTGTAACTTTTTTGGAACAAAACGAATCGTAATGAAATTTTCAGCACTGATAGATGAAACGATTCATGGTGATCCATGCTTTACATCTTTCGAGGATATGATGGCTACACGCAGAGAAAACTTGGATTTTGAAACAAAACAAAACTGACTTTGATTCAAAAAATTCATTTTTTGGATTCAATCTCCTGTTTACTTTGAATCGATGAATTATGGTTTTGTTTCAAATGAATAATTTTTGAAAGAAAGAATTAATTTTTTGAATCGAAAAATTTTGGACTTTGGTTTTAAACAAATTCTTTGATTCAAAAGACATTTGTTCAATTGCAAATGTATTTGGAAACAAAGTGAATTTTCTTTCAACCAAAGAAAAATGTATTCAATGCAACGGAATAATTTCTTAAAATAAAAACTTCAAACTTAGAAGGTTTTTTGCATTGAGCAAGAAGAATTTAAAACGAAAAGTCGGTTCAAGTTTGGCTGGTCGTGTTAAAATGTGGATCAGAATTAGCTTGGTTAGCAGGATTCCGGATAAAGTATGGTAATTGAATGTTAATTAAAGAATAAATATTGAAAAATTTCAATAAGTGCTTGCAATTTTACAGGACCACGGCCGATGAATGGTTTTCCAAGTCCATGGATGCCTCATCCGAGGTGACACCGCTCCAATCCAACGATCAGGTCCACGAAAATTGAAACAAGATGATTCGATTAAAGTAAACCAGTTTGTGACCTAGTGTTTAATTTATCTGTGAATGAAAATAAATTTTATTTTTAAAATCGTTTCTTTTTATTATTTGAAATTCCTAATAGGAATTTCAAAACAAGAGAAAATATTTCTTTCAATTGGAATAAATAGAAAATGGTCCAATGAATTAATGCTTTTAAATCTAAATTAAATTACCTTGTGGCAAAACAAAGCAACTTTAAATCAAAAGAAACTGTTTTTTGTATCAAAGTACTAGTATTTTGAATCAAAGATTTTTCAAAAGATAAATTCTTTGAAACAAACGAAAATTCATTTGACACAAAGAAATTTATATTTATCCCAAAATCAAAGGAAAAAATCCTTTGTTTTTGCGGCACTTTCCTTTGAAAGAAAAAATCTTTTCGCTGCGTGTAGCATCTTACAAATGCTAAAACCACCAACCCACAGAAGACTTGAAGGCTATCCTCTACGCCACGGGCTGTGGCGTATAGGGTGTATAGGGTGAAAAGGCTTAACTAGAAGAAGTCAAATTGCGCAATCTAATGCCATTTTGAAAATCCAAGATGGTGGCTTCCGCTTAAGTTTAAAATGCTGTAAAACACTGGAAACCAAATGAACCCCCACAATATTCATATAGGGTGAAGGACTATAAAAGAAGGAGTTTAAATGAGCTACCTAACGCCGTTTTGAAAATCCAAGATGGCGGCTTCCGCTGTATTTGAAAATGCTGTCATTCACTAAAAATCGCATGAAATAACCACAATATATGGCCTTTGCTTAACGACTCTAAATTGCTTAAATAAATAAAACTTAATGCATCAAGATACAAAAGATTAAAAAAAAAACAAAGTGAAGCTTGACATAACTAATTGAAATCAGATATATCAACATATATATACAACAAAATTAAACCTGATGAAGATCAAAATGAAGCATCTTCAATACAAAGCAAACTTAAACATGACATAACATGACATATCATGACATAACATAAAACATGACAAAACTAGATGATTTACCACTGAAACACAACTGAACACAACAAGAGCAAATAAGAAAATGTGTGGGCATAATAATATTAAACAATATTTAACAAGATGAAACATGGTTTAAACAGGAAAAAACATGATGAACTAGACAAAACAAAATCATCCAATAGTACTGAACAAGAATGAGCAACATAAAAAAACAACACAAGATCAAAAGGTAAATCAAGGCAAAATAATTATAAAACAAAAATAAACAAAAATGGACTTGGTGAACCATGCTTTAACAAGACAGGACATTAGAAATCAAAATTAGGCAACCCAGAATAAAACAAAACTAAAAAATAGAATACAAAACTAGAAACACTTAACACAAGAATTAATACAACATTGAAAGATTAAAAAAAACAATAATTTTTTTTAGAAAATTAAAAGCTAACGGAAGCCTCTATTTGAATTAACCTGATTTTTTTCATTCATTTTTTAATTTGATTTTATAATTGTTTTTATTGAGTTTTATTTTATTTTACCTTTTCATCATTTAGTTCATTTGCTGTTCCTAGATAAGTCTAGTTAATCTTGTTTAATCTTTCATTAAATCTTCTAAAGTATTTTTTTAACATTTATTAAACTTCATTAGTCTAGTTTGATATTGTTTTACTAAGTTTTATTTAGTCCTATTATGTTTTGCTTTTCTTTACTCTTGTTTTATCAAACATCGTGTTTTTTGGTTCTTTTAAACTATTCCAACTTCTTTTATATTAAAAAAAATCCTGTTTTATTTGTTTTATGTTGTTTTCATTTGTTTTGTATTGTTATATTGTTGAAGTTTTTTCTCTTTATCTTTTATTTTGATATATTTTATCTTTATAAATTAAATTTTATTTACTTTTGTCTTGTCACCTTTTTTCCTTGGTTATTCTGGTTTGGTGTTATTTATATTTGATCTTATTTTCCGAAATAACCAAAACATTCAATGTTTTGAGCTGGTAAGACCAAGTGAAGCGGGATCTGGCGAATGTGGGGTGTCCGAGAAATTGGAGAACGGTTGCCATGGACCGAGTGACTTCTAGGAATTATGTTCATCAAGTTATGTCGTGAGACAGAATTGTTTGTTAATAAAATCTCCCTAATTTTATTTTGGTACGTCTACTTTTGTATTTTTATATCCTTTTAATATATTCCGATATTAGCTTATCTTGTTTTGTTTGGATTTATCATGATGAATCTTGTTTAATTCAGTTTAATTCAACCACATCTTGATCTTACTAGTTTTTAGTATGGTTTTTCTTTGTTTTTTTTATTTTTAACCTCGTTTATTTTTTTAATTGGTTGTTCCTCGTTTTTCCCAATTCAATGAAGTTAGTTTTTGCAATCATTTGCTCAATAATTATCTTGTTTAACATTTCTTAGATTAGTTTATTTCATTCTTATAAAATTTTCGACATTATATAGCCTTTAAAAACAGAAGTCAGGCGTCAGATAGCGAAATTTGACTTCTACTCGTTAAACCCTTTCACCCAATACCCATATTGTATGGATTTCATGCGATTTTCAGTGATTAACAGATTTTAAACTTACGTGGAAACCGCCATCTCAGATATCAAGTAGGCGTTAGATTGCGAGGTTTGACTTCTTCTAGTTCAGCCCTTCCACCCAATACCAATATTGTGGGGATTTCATGCGATTTTCAATGGTTAACAGCATTTTGAAGTTAAATGAAAGCCGCCATTATGGATTTCATGATGGCGTCAGAAAGCGAAATTTGACCTCTCGAGATTTGACGAGGCGCATTGCTTTTTTGTTTTAAAGTTTACCAGATCATATCTCAATATACAATCAGAAAAATTCATCAACCATCATGACTGCTGAGAAAAATATTTAAAAAAAAACTCGGAGAACTAACGGAATCGAAAAAAAAACAAAAATGCTATGAAAGCTCTATAAAATCTTTGGTGACCAAAATAGTAAAGCATAATGATTTTATCGAAGTTTAAAAAATGTATCATGATAACGTTTCTGGGATAGGGCCAAATAGCTAAATTTAAGCTTTATTTCATTTCTGGTGATGCATAGAATGCGCTTTAGCTTTTTATGAAGATTAAAGCTGTAGTCCTAACGAAGTTGTGCTGATCATAATATATAAAGCTAAAATCGTTAGTTTGGACTTGATTAGACATTTTTAGTCCATTGGTATGATCGGCAAAGTGCGAATTATCGTTAAAATTAATATTCATATTGCAAACGACAGTCTTTATTCAACTTCATATAAACAACCATTTTCTTTAATGTTTTTTTTTTCTGAAATTCGGCTCATTTTGGAAATCCAGTTTTAAATTTTTCTAGTGATCTTTTTTCATATGTTGGTCCTTAACGCCAAATGTTTCATCCAAAAAAAGTAAACTTATGCTTGATTTATCCAAGGAACAATTTAAAACAAATTGAAGAAGAAAATTTTGATAATTTTCAAGCCTTCTTATTATAACGCAAAAAAACATAGTGGTACTATGTTTACTATAAATTTGGCAAATATGTTGAATGTTCGACGATATTTCTCTAGTTTTCAGTTGCATGTCTTGACATCTTTGTATGAAAGACACTGTTCCATGCATCCAGCAGATGTGCGATAGTATGAAAAGTACTGACAAATTGATTGTTGCAGGAGAGTACAATCTTCCTTTTTTTGCGGTGGGAGTTCGACGAAGATACGAATAGTTTTCTGCCTTCGAACGCATCATCCGAGCAGGAGCAAGTTCTTATAGAAACGGTGTTATCTTTTGGTATGCAACAAATAAATCATCTTGTAAATGAAAATTCTAGACTGCTCGATCTTGTTTTCATCAACAACTATGATTCGGCCGAGATTCTGGATCCACCGTTACCGCTCCTTCCAATCGATCGACACCACAGACCGCTCGTCGCTCAAGTCGTCGCGGAAATTGAGTTTCTCTTTGACGTCAATCATCGTGAATTCGACTATAATCGTTGCGACTTCGAAGCTATGAACACTGCCATCTCGAACATCGATTGGAACGACCGTATCGCTACTGAAAGCTTCGATGGAGCAGTTTCCGCATTTTATTCCGAACTTTTCAACTTTATTGAAACTCACGTTCCATTGAAGAGACAAAACAGAACGAGCAACAATCGCAACCATGGTGTAATCCTGCGCTGCATAATTTGAGGAATCATGTTCGTTGAGCCCGAAAAGGTTTTCTGAAGCATGAAGATGACACCAGAAAAGAAATTCTTCGCGACTTAGAAGCTGAATACAACGCCATAAAAAGCCAGTGCTTCAGAAGTTATATCAACAAAATTGAAGAACACCCGATCAGGAGAGCATATCAAAATAATAACTCAAACGTATCTCATCAAGATGTTTACATGTGATTCAGTTATAATTAAATACTCTAAATTTTCGATTTTAAGTTTCTCTAATCTGAATTATATATTATTCTGATTGACAGACTTGAATGGGGTTGAGCCCATTTTCAATGATAAAGATTTTTTTCGGATTGTCCTAAAATAAAATGATTATATCATATTTTGATATACGTGCAACTTTTTATGAAACACGGACATCGAAATCAACGGCCCAACCCGTACAATAATGAGTTTCGCTCAACAGATGGAAACATGGTTTAACAAATAATGTGTTTATTGGCATTCAACTAGAAATTTTCCTCGAAGCACTCATATCTTGATAAGTTATAATTTTGATAGGTTTTGTTCTGCCCAATATTAAACTATGCTATCTGAACGAGATATAATCTTGATCGGAGCATATCAATAACTGACTTCTAACACGGTCATGGTCGCTTTGTTGCGTCGCGGTAAAAATAATAGTATTTTACTGTTGAAAAAATGTGTGTTCTTGCGTAATTTCGTCGGTTTAGTTTCAATAAGTGAACGGGCAATATTATTTATCCCATCGTTAAGTGTAAAGCTGCTATAGTTACGGCAAAAAAAATCGTTTTTGTTTTACGTGATTCCAAAATCGGGAGCCATTATGTATTTCATCGTTTTGGTGCTCGACCGAAATACCTTGTGGGTTTCCACTTGTGGCGAGAAGTGAGCTTTGATGTTCACTCTAGTAGGTACAAATGAGGTTTCGAAACCGCCAACATTTCGAGTGATTGTTTGATAAACAGTTGAAGTTGAGTAAATATTTTCATAATCTCAACCCAAATGTGGAATTAGAAAATATATGTTAACATATTTCTGAAGAAACGCTACATGCCGATACATGAAAAAAAAATATTATTCGTAGGAATTAGCTCTAATGCTTAAGGGGGGGGTAGGGTCTAACACTTTCAAAAAATCGATTTTTTTATTTTTTTATTTTCTTATAGTAAAACATTTCAAGAATGTTGTGTCAAATTTTCAAGTCAATTGAAGCAAAACTGTAGAAGTTATAGGCCTTTATCTCCTCCTATCTTATACTGCAAGAAAGCAAGAGCAGAAACTTCAAACGCGTTTTTCTCGAAAGCACATTTTTAAAGTCCGTGGACATCGTCATTCGAAAACTACTTATCCGATTCTTTTCAAATTTGGAGCATATTTTCTACATATAAAATACCAGACCCCAACGTTTTTCTTTTTTATTTTTTTCACTTTGGGCAGATTTTACAGATAAAAAATGGCGGATTTTTTCGTGAAAAATCGTAGTTTTTACTTCAAACAGCCATAAAAGTTTCATAAAAAAATTTTTAAGTTAAATAAAAACGTTGGGGTCTAGAAAAACATCTATTGAAAATATTTTGCTCGGATTTTTTGATTTCAGATGATTCTGTGCTGAGATACAGTGTCCACCGCAAATCCTGTTTTCTAAAAGGCATCGTCGAAAGTGCTCCGTCACCGGCTCATTTTTCAATATTTTTCTACGAAAAAATTACTAAATGTTCTTTTAACAATGCTTTGTATAATGCAAAAAATTTGAATACAATTGTTTGAATGATAGCTCTAGAAAAAAATCGTGAAAATGGTGTTTTTTTATACCCGTTAGACCCTACCCCCCCCTTAAGGCAAGTCACTGGGCCGAGCGTCCCTTCAGCTCTTCACAATAACTCACCTTGTGAGTTGTGATCGAGTTTGGAGTCTCTTTCCTTGTGAGATTCAGTAGTGAGGCACTACTATTGTCAACTCGAGGTAAGTGTATGCAAAGTTTTTGCACTGTGTTGCTGTTTTACTCAATCCAATTTGCTACATATTGTTTCTTAGATTATAAATAAGAAACCATTTTTCAAAAAGTCGCAAGTACAAATAAGCTTATCATCAATCACCAAATCCTATTTGGAATGATAAACGCTACATGCAATTCTATTCCCTTTTAGTATATTTGATTAATTTTGAATATATACCATTTTGAAAAGTTTTGCTTCAAATATTGGTTTTCAGACATTCTATAAATAACATTCGTGTGCGTGATTTTTTATTTAAATAAATAGCTATATATAGCAAAGGTTGATGAACTCTTCAAATTCTTGAATTCCTTCCTTTTGTGCGATTACTGTTTGGGAAAAAAACAACTAATTCGAGAGCCCAGCGTGGCAATGCATATTGCTTTCATTAGTACCTTGATCCTTCTCGAGAAAAGGTGTATCTACGTAGTTTTGAAATCTTTAGAAACTTCTAAATGTCTTCAGTTGATCCTAATATGAACACCGTTAGTGAAGACGAACTACTCGCGAGTCCGTGTGAAGAAACAGCCAAACGTCCCGCCAAGTCTCCAGCCGCCAACAGGGACAAGAAAGCGCGTACGTGTAATTCAATGGAATTGAAATTAACGATAAAGCGCATGGACGGAGCTGTTATCGACCAACGGTACTTCGATCGGGTATCTGCAGAACTCGTTAGATCGATTCAGATGATTGCTGAAACCGATTTCCAGCCGAGATTCTACGGATCTGGGTTTCTATCGGGAATCGGATGGTACCATGCGGCCGAGATGGAAAGTCTTACATGGCTGAGGAACACTTTGACCGAACTTAAAAAGAATGGTAAAATTCCTGACCTGGTCGTGCTGCCGTTTTCGCCGGTTCCACCGTTACGGCGAGCCAGAACAACGGTGCCAGGTTTTCCGCTGCTGGAAAAGGAAGGCGAAAAAATCTTTCTCCAAACCATAGCGAAACAAAATCGCTCTTTGGATGTCCGTTTCTGGAAGGTCCACAAATTACCCGCAGACCAAATAATCGATATTTGGTCATTTTTTCAATAGATGAAAAATCCGTAATGGAGCTGAAGGATCAAAAGTGTAAACTTTTCTTCCTACTTTCGACAATACACATATTTGTTCTAGATAAACGATGAATATTATGTTCATCTTTGTTTTTATTCCACCTTTGTTTTTGATTAAATATAGTCTCAGCACTCATGTGCCAAAAAGAAAAAAAAAGTTTTTGTTTTTTACATCTCGAACAAACAAAATACCCTCATTTTATTGCAGCTGGGGCCCTTTGGTTCCTTTATGCAACTGCCAAAATTGCATCGTGATTAAATTTTAATGTGTTTTCTCATCGTAACAGGTAAATGATGAAATATAACTAAAAAAAGGCTAGGCACAATGTTACCAAATTTAAGGAGACACGTGCTGCTTTAAAGCCAACCCCTTTACTGATACCTGATACCTGATAAAATAAAATGATTATATCATATTTTGATATACGTGCAACTTTTTATGAAACACGGACATCGAAATCAACGGCCCAACCCGTACAATAATGAGTTTCGCTCAACAGATGGAAACATGGTTTAACAAATAATGTGTTTATTGGCATTCAACTAGAAATTTTCCTCGAAGCACTCATATCTTGATAAGTTATAATTTTGATAGGTTTTGTTCTGCCCAATATTAAACTATGCTATCTGAACGAGATATAATCTTGATCGGAGCATATCAATAACTGATATAATTTAGCTATGACCGTATAGATTTTCTGATATAATTTGAGATATTTTAACATCCTACGAGTACTGAATAATAACTCATTTAAATAGGGAAAAATTAGTATCAAAATATCTCATCTTGATCAAAC